>NW_005871250.1:503810-538203 GCF_000147115.1 Myotis lucifugus
AATAACATTGGATCAATGGGGGAAAAAATGTTCTCCTTTTCAATCCTCTATCAATTCTTCTGATTTATTTTCAATGAGAAAGTACCAGTTTGGTGCAGTATGCCTTTAACATCTATCCCAAACTTACTAACCTACCTTTATAAGAATGAGAACAGGAGCCTCTACAAGCAGTAAAATCTAGCTAGTACTATACTTATTTTTTGGTTATGAGCAAGTGATCCTGGCTTTCCTGTTATCTGTATATATAAAAGCCTAAGCAAGCGTTATGACCAAATGACCGAAGGACCTGTCGACTAGTCGCTATGACGTGCACTGACTACCAGGGGGAAGATGCTCAACACAGGAGCTGCCCCCTGGTAGTCAGTGCGCTCCCACAGCCACCCTCCTACTGCAGACCAACCTCCCACAGTCCCTCCCCCTCCCTCCCCCCCGCCCCCCCCCCCCCCGATTGGGAAAGATGGCCCCAATCAGCCCGATCACCGGCCAGGCTGAGGGCCCCCACCCGTGCACAAATTCGTGCACCGGGCCTCTAGTTACATATATTTCCTTATATGTAAGTGAGCCAACTTAAAGACAATTTAAGGTATTAGTTAAGAAAGAGTACGCGAGGTTCACAGACATGGCAAATATTGTGAGAGTGGCAATGGAAGGACAGACTCATACACAGGAGACAAACAAAGGGACCCAAAAAACCAGAACCTGTTGGCAAGCCTCTGATCCCCAGGCCGCTCCCGTGATTGTTGTATCTCGGTGCCTCCACCCCTATCTCCAGCTCACCCCAGTCTAGCGAGCCCCCTTCCCTACTCCCACTTTCCTTCCCTACCATTATTTTAAGGAAAAATGAAAATGACTTGCAGCTGCAAATTTTTTTAGCTTCAGAGAAGGTCTGACTCAGGTCTCACTGAAGCTGGGAGCAATGCTGGAGCTGGACTCCTGAGGGCTGGTCACCAGCCCCTCACTCCCCTCCACGCTGACCGCTCTGACACTACAATCCCAGCCAAGAGAACTTGGTATGTGGAGCCCTTCAGTGGCAGCTCCCGGATTCCCACATGGGAGGTGCTTGGTGCACTGGTTGGGCTAGAAGGTGGGGCTTGTTTTGAAGGTGTATTTTGCATGTTAGGGTGAAGTTTTTTTTGGGGGGGGATATGTCTGGGGGAAATTGATGGATATTGGGAGGGGTTGTTAAAGCACCTCCCTAATCCCCAAGCCATCACTTGGTCTGATGCTAACAAGTTCCTTCCAATTAAAAAAATTATCATTGTGGCCCTAACCGGTTTGGCTCAGTGGATAGAACGTCGGCCTGCAGACTCAAGGGTCCCAGGTTTGGTTCCGGCCAAGGGCATGTGCCTTGGTTGCAGGCACATCCCCAGTGGGGAGTGTGCAGGAGGCAGCTGATCGGTGTTTCTCTCTCATCGATGTTTCTCTCTATCCCTCTCCCTTTCTCTCTGTAAAAAGTCAATAAAATATATTTTTTAAAAAAATTATCATTGTGTAACACTGAAGACCTGTTTCCAAATCATTTTTTGTGGGTGGGGGGATCTGGGCATAGGCTTGCTTATTCCAGAAATACTTGACTTAGTCTAAAAACTTAGCAAAAATGTGAAAAGGACAGATTTTTAAAAAAGGAAAACAAACAACAACCCCGCCACTATTCCTTGTTTTACTCTGCATGGTTTGCGTGGTTCTCACCAATGATAAAATGTCCTTATTGTCATCAAAGCAGACTGTTCAAACTCTGGAAGGAGCTTGCTGTTTTCCCAAGCTGAGATGTCGTGGCACTGATGCCCCCACACCATGGCAGGGATAATTGGTTTAATTAGTAGCCTCTTCCCACTTTGTGTCTCTTTTTCATTTGAATTATAGACCTGGTTTCTCAGGGTGGCAATAACATGTTGGCAAAACTAAAGCTTGGCATCTTCCTAAATGTCATCCCCACCACACAGCCTCGGCCGAAAGAGGCTTCGTGCCCACTTCAGCACCCTGGCCATGGATGGCGTTGAAAACAACTTGAGGGAGGGAAGAAATAAGGGAGGGAGGGAGGCTGCCAGAGCAGCTGGCACCAGCATAAGGGAAACCAAGTCAGTGAGATCAGATGAGATATTCTGTTTGGTAACAAACTGAAGTCATGAAAATGGTGAGGAAATAATGGTGAAGCTCTAGTACCTGAAAAGGGGGCGCATATTGGAGAGCACCACACACAAGGTAGGAAAAGCACATGGGCACCAGGTGTGTGGTTCTCCTCGGCCAGGACACAGACGAGGAAGGAAGGAGTATGACTGGTGCTCAGCATACTCAGCTCTGTCACTGAGGAAGGGATTGGGGGGTGGCCTGGGGAGGGGATGGGAAGGGGAAATGGAATCTAATTAAGTGCCTATTGTGTACCTGGCAATGTGCTGAGCCCTGTAGTAGGCAACTGTTGTTTTTGCCTGGCCAACATCCTTCCTCCTTCTTCCAGAAATAGCATCAAGCCTTTCCTGGGTGGGACTTCCACTAGTCCATGTGGCTAAGTTAAGTAGGGCTGACACCACCAACAAGCGTATTCCAGCTCTGGTCCAGATACTGGTTCAGAGATGAACCTGAGATGATCTAGTCCAGTGGTCGGCAAACTGCGGCTCGCAAGCCACATGCGGCTCTGTGGCCCCTTGAGTGTGGCTCTTCCACAAAATACCACGTGTGGGCGCACATATACAGTGCGATTGAAACTTCGTGGCCCATGCGCAGAAGTCGGTATTTTGTGGAAGAGTCACACTCAAGGGGCCAAAGAGCCGCATGTGGTTCACAAGCCGCAGTTTGCCGACCACTGGTCTAGTAAGAGGCTGTCCCAGGATATTTGTTGAGTTATCAGAAAAGAGAAATTCTCCTTCCATTGGGGATACTGGGTGATAGGAAGAATAAGCCTGGAGCCACTGGGGTCCAACTTCCCCATCATGAAGGAGAGCCTTCCTGAGAATAAAGTCAACGGAAGAAAGTGGAACCAAGATGGCGAGATATTCCAGATGCATTTGTTTGAGCACTGATCCAGCTGTGCCTGAACTACTCCCAGGCTCTTTATTATTAATGTGAAATAATAGAAAAAATATGTTTCCATTAGGAGTGAAATAACTGTAGTATTCTCCATTGAAAGATAAAGACTTTAAGACTCAGTGAAAGTGACTTGCTTAAGGTTTCATGGCTAGATGTGGTAAAATTGGGATCCAAGTCTGTTTCACTCCAGCCATGTATTTCTCATGACATAACCTTACTTCAAAAACCCCTGAGTGGCTGAGAGCTGTGGGCAGCAGTGTGGGATGAAGGGGCCTGGTGTCCTAGAGTTTGCTCTCTCTCTCTGCCAGAAACATTGCGTGTGACCTTGGAAAAGCATCACCTGTGTTGGGGCTCACTGTTCTCGTCTGTAAAGTGAGGAGGGTGAACTAGTTGGCTGCTGACTGTCTTCCAGCTCTAAGAAAAGAATCAATATGCCCAAGATGCTAATGGAGCTGAGTACGAATGGAATCAATTGAAACGCAGTCACAACAGCTTCCCTAGAAGAGGAGGCTCCCAGGACGCTCAAAGAGAGTAACAGGCAGGAAAGCCAGCCCCCACTGACAATTTCAGAGCAGCCGGGGAAGGCCGGGGCAGCTCCCATTTGCAGCCCTGCGTGTAATCCAAGTTCTTTCCCTTCTTGAAGGAAAAGTCTGCTTTTATGATCTCCCATCCCACTGACCTTTTATCCCACTACAATCTGGATGCTCCTCCCATACAATCCTGCAAACCCAACAAATGGCTCCCCTGCAGGTGACTTGCTCCACACTCCACAGTCTTTTCTCAGCCCACGCGGTCCTTAACCGCCCTGCAGAATCTGACCACCACTCTGACTGACCTCGCCATCTTTCTGAAGGTCTGGCCTCTCACTGCCCCTCCCCTGTTCACCACCTCCCCGACTGCTCTGCCTCTTTCTCTGAGAACTCCTCAGCCTCCACCTGCCACCTGTAAGCAGCTAACCCCCAAGGTTGCCTTCAGTGCGAGCTCTCTACCTCTCACTTTCTCAAATCCCGATGACTCCCATGGTGCTATTCAAATCCTAGCACTTCTTAGGTCCCTCCAGGACTGACCGTTGTCTCTGAGCTCTGATCCACATTTGACTGCCCCTCTTGAAACCACCCTGGAATTTCAGTAACAACCTATCCCAGATGAACTCACTGTGTGTCTTCCCAGATCTGCAGAGGGCAACACCAAACTTCCTCCCACCCAGGCTTGACACTTTGGTTCAACTATTGGCCTCTTCTCTTTCAGTCTTCATGTCTACTAGTTGCCTCACAGTTGCAAAGCTATTGGAATTCCACTTCCATGATCTTGGAGACAGGGTGGTTGGTCTTCCCACGGCCACTGTACCTCCTGAGTCCTTCCCGTGGGGTCATGGCCTCCTCGCTGGCCTCCCACTTCCAGTTTCTTTCCTTCAAATCTGGCCCATGTACATCCGGCTATCCTCTCTGAGGTGCAGCTCTAAGCAGGTCACTTCTGCTAGGTCCTTCCACAAGCCCCCGCTGCCCAGTGAGTTACATGCAAACTCTTCACCCTGGTATCGGGCCCTTGGAAACCTGGTCCTACTACCCTTCCTGCCTGTGCTCCTGTTTTAGGCCCTATCTTCCACGTTGCACTCCTATGCTCCCTGGAAATGCTTAATAGTTTATCAACTCTGCACTTGCTTAGCGTATTCTCTCTGACTCCCTACAATTTTTTGAAAAATCTTCTTGGGTCCTTTCTCCTGCTGAGCCTAGATGTAGCTGCAGAATCCTTTTTAACATAGTGCTGACTCCAGAGAACCACAACCAACTGGCCAGATTTGTTAGAATGAATGATTCTGCTCCAGACAGCTGAGCCAGTGTGCCATCCCCAGCCACTGTCAGATAGGAAAACAGGGGCCTAGAAAGGCAAGGATACTCACCTCCAACCTGAGCATGAGTTAGCAGTTGAGTGAATATTAGAACCCAATTGTTCTGCCCTTAGGCTATTGTTTTTCCTTTACACCAAACTCTTTTCTGTTTCTAATATTTCAAGGTAGGTGGTCCCAAAGCTATGATGGTTTTCTGGGCCCACAGGTGTGGGGAGGAAGGCCAGGAAGGCAAGTGGATGGGGGCTCAGGCAGGGGCTCAGCAAGGGTGCTGCAGGTTGTCTCTCACTGGCAGAGCAAGCTGTGCACTGGAGGCGGAGGAAAGCTGTTGCCATGGTGATGGACCAGCCAGAGAAGGGCTTAGGGAGCAGGCTGCTAGACAAACTGGTTCTTAAATCAGCACATTTACCAAATGCTTAAAAAATAAAAAACAGCTTCCATTCTTTAGCAGGGTTGGGAAAGAAATCATAATTGTTACTCTCAATCTACCTGGGTCTGATAGGTTACTGATATTCCCATCACAGCATTTTTGAACCAGGAATAATTTTGTTCAGCTTCTCATTTTGAGGGCACCCAGAGAGGCAAGGTTATCTGCTCAAGGTCAATTAGCAAGCTAAGCTGTAGCAGAGGAAGTGGGGGAGGGGAAGGCTATGGAAGAAGGGCGTAGGGTGACTTCTCTATCTTCAGTGATGACTCTTGGGAGTCACAGGCCTTCCTGCTTAAACGTCTTCACAGTTACCTGTACCCACTCACCTCCAAGACCCTGCCGCTGATGTATCGGTCACAGGTCTCACACTTAATGCCAAACTGGGAGTGGTAGTCAGACTCGCAGTACGGAACGCCATCCCTGCAAGAGGAAATCCACACAGGAAGAGGGAAGTTGGAGGTTCGGGGGGTGGGGGGGGGGAGCGGTGTCTGTGGAAGTTCCAGGACCTGCAGTTGATGGGGACTGAGCCAAGATTAAGAGCACTGGGGGAGCTCATTAAAAATCCAAACTCCCCAGACACCCCTCAGATCTATGGACTCAGAGAACCCCTGGGGGCCCGGGAATCTGTATCTTGACAAACTCCCTAAGCATGTCTGGGAACCACTGGTCTGCTGCTGGCCAGGTGTTCCTTTTTTACTGTCCTTCTTTCCCCTCCCCACACATTCTCCAGACCCAATCTCTGAAGACCCTTTACCCCAAAGGGCTCTTTTAAAAAATACTTAAACTTTATTAGGAGTTATTTTATTTAGCATAGATAATATTTGCCCTTGGCACATTACAAAGGCATAAAGGGAAAAGTCTTTACCCTCCTACCAGCCCCTCCCAGTTTCTCTTCCAGGAAAACTAGGAGGTAATCAATGTGATCAATTCTTTGTGTATCCTTAAGGGCCCCTCTTCTAATTAAAAATTCCACCTGTGGTGAAAGCGTCTCCTGACTGCGCTCCTGGATAACCAGATACCAGGAACCTCTCCCGACCACCTCCTCTGTGCTCCATCTTTGCCTAGTGCTTATAACTTATCAGGCAGTAATAAGATTGTTGTTAATTATTCTTATACTACCCCCTACTACTAATAGCCACTGACATGTATTGCTTGGTGTGCGGCAGGCCCTCAGATGGTGTTTTACATAGATTGTTCCATTTAATCCTTAAGGCAGCCCTATGTAGTCGGAACTGTGTGAATGAGAAAAGCCAACTTGTTGGGCCTAGAGTTAGATTCATACCCAGTCAGTCTGGTTTCTCACCCAGATTTTCGTGAGGATTAAAGGACGTGGCCCAGGGCTCAGCACAATGCCGGCCTCTAGCGAGCACCTGGCAAGTGGCAGGCAGAGAAACCCCCATGATTGATGAGAAGGGTATTCAAGGAGGACGTGTGGGGCTCAGCTATCAAGGATCAATGTGGAGATAGTTGGGAACTTCAGAGCGTTTAGTTCAGTTCTGGGCCCCTGTGTAGCTCTAAGGACTGGATCTGATGACATCTCACTGAGTGCCGACGTTGTTTGTGAGAAGAGAGGAACATTTCCCCCACTTTTGGGTGTGACAGAACTGGCTCACACACAGGAAGACTAAGGGACAGGCATGTCATTGTTCTATCTCCAAATTGTTGCCATGCTGGGATTGCTGGGAGCCCACCCTGGGCAGCAGGGCAGTCACTGTTTTCCTGAAGGAGAGGCAGCAGTGAGGACCGATGCCCAGCAAAGTCTGGAGGTGAGACTGTTGTTTGTGGGTCCATGAGACAAGCCTCCCTCACTCTGTGGGTGTGGGAGGGTGACTCAGCAGGGGATAAAGTCATTTGTCAGGATGTAGGGACAACGAGCCAGCAAAGTTTGGGTATAAATGCCAACACCACTGCATTTGGACCCGTGGGTTGATAAGGCCTTGGGGAATTTAAAATATATATGATTAAAAAGAGAAGCGAGCCCTAGCTGGTTTGGCTCAGTGGATAGAGCGTCGGCCTGCGGACTGAAAGGTCCCAGGTTTGATTCTGGTAAAGGGCACATGCCCGGGTTGCGGGCTCAATCCCCAGTAGGGGGTGTGCAGGAGGCAGCTGATCAATGATTCTCTCTCATCATTGATATTTCTATCTTTCTCTTCCTCTCCCTTCCTCCCTGAAATCAATAAAAATATATTTTTAAAAAAGAAGCGAAAGTAAAATTAATACTTACTAGGTACTTAATAGGTACGAAGCACAGATCTCTGAGCTTTTACACAACACAACCCTATGAGGTAGGTCATCTTCTTATCCCCACTTTTATAAAAGGAAACTGAGACTCGAAGAAATGAAATGTCTTGCCAAGGTCATGTGGGCTGGGCTTCTAACCTAGGCATCGATGCCAGAGCCAGTGCCTCTGAGCACCTGCCATTCTGCTGCCGGACAGAGGAAGAGCCCAGAGCCAGGCTGCAGGGGCCCAAGGTGTGGTGGGCAGTCTAGGCTGGGCCTCCTTGAGAGGAGCTCTGAGCAAACCCTTACTCCCCCGAGAATTCTGACTTAGGCTCCCAGACTCACTAAGGGCACTCCTGACTTGGCAAGCACAGAGGAGAATGCTAAGTCCTACTAACATGGCACTCAGTATGGTCTCAGTGATGCGACCTCAGTGCACCTCTGCAGCCGAGGACCCTGCTGCACCTGTGCACACGCCGGAGCACCAGGCAACAGGACGGATGTGCCCCACACCTCCCTACCCTTGCCCAGGCTGGGCATTCTGCCTAGAAGCTTTCCTTCGTTGTATTTTCAAATTTCATCCCCTTTCTAAGGTTCAGCTCAAATACCACCATCTTTCATGAAGCTCTCACAGATTCCACTTCCTGCTGGCTAGAAGTGATCTCCCCTCTCCCTGAATATTCCAAGCCCTCGCTTGGGACTCTGATACAGACCAGTGCTGCCTGGCCAGTATCCATCTCCCCTTCTGCCAGTATCAGTGCCTCGTCACCCCTCCCCATTGCAGTTACTGTAGGCCACAGAGGGCTGCGCTCTGTCTCTAGGGGTCACATCCTCCAGGCCAGTGATTGGTCAGAAATGGGCACGTGACCCCAGGGGGGCCAGGTCAGAGCAGCCGTGGGACTTTCGCTGGAGTTCTTGGGAAAGAGGCCTCCCTCTCTGCTGTGCTGAGCTGATAGAAAGAAAGCTTGGCATTGCTGATGCTCATCTTACCACTTGGGGAGGGTGTACTTGAGAATGAATTCAATACAGAGGAAAGCAGAGGGTGGAGAAAGATAGAGATAGAGAGACAGAGACAGAGAGAGAGAGAGAGAGACTTCTAAAGTGCTAGACATCTCAGTAAGCCCCTGGATTCACCACGCTGGGAGCTAGTATGCCTCTGGCCTTCCTGTTCCTATGAGTCAGTGAACTTCCATTTTTTTGCTTTTAAGTGAGCTTGAGTTTGGTTTTCTGTCACTTATGATCAAAAAGGTCTTAAGGAATAAAACTTCTCCTGAGCTCCCTATCACATATCCCCCGGGGTCATAATTCTCTATGTGTCTAGCTCATCTCCCTGTTAGACTGTAACTTTCCTGACAGCAGAAACCATGTATGCTGCACTTTACATGCTCACTAGGTCCCAGTGTCGGGCCAGAGAGTGGTACCTGGGAAGTGTTCAGGTCACAAAGTGTCAAAGCTGCGAGCGTCTGTGGCATAATTCCTTTTAGGTACTCGAGTATAAATGTCATTAGGTGGCTTGTCTAGTGCTGCAGTGTGAGGCCGCTAGGAGCTGGGCCCTCTCTCCTGATGGCTTTGTGTGCCCATCAATCATCTCCTCTCATCTCAATTGAACTCATTCAACAACTAGATTATTGGGTTGGGCACTGTGCTGAAGGCAGCAGTGGATAAAAAGAGTCCCCACCCTGGTGAGGACAGACATTAAATATTACCGCTGGAGCAAGTTACTCACTCCCCCGAGCCTCAGTTTCCATAGTTTTTAAAATGGGGATAAATACCTCATGATGCTGGGGTTTAATGGAATAATCCATATATAGCAGTTACTATGTTCCTTGTACATAATAAAAACTCAGTTAATGGTAGCAAGTATAATTATCATTACTGAAAAGTTAACATGGATAAATATGTAATTGCAAATGGTGTTAGCCTGGATGAAGGAAACAGAGCACTATGAGGGCCAGTAGTGGGGGACCAGAGGTGGTAAGAGATGGTATGAGGACAGCGTGGCACCTGTGACCAGACGGAAGGGAAGGAGCATGTGAAGAAGGGAGAAGAGCATCTCAGGCAAAGGAAACACAGTGGGAGGCTCAAGGTGGGTGAGATGCTGTCTGAGGCTGTGATGTGGTAGCTGGATGGAAATGAAGGGAGATGATGCTAGAGATGCAGGCGAGGGCCGATGGGGCAGCCTGGCCCAGGGAGGATGCCCAGGCCCAGGAAGCCGGCGGGAGGGGAGAGACCCACTTGCTGATGTACTCCCCGGTGAGGATCACGCTGCAGGTCTGGCACTTGAAACAGCTGACGTGCCACTGCTTGTCCAGCGCCAGGAGCGACTGGCCATGCTTGATCTCCTCCTTGCATCCGGCACAGTCTGCAAACACAAGAGGACGTTGCTGAGGAAAGCATCCCGGGCCCCTTGAGCACTGCCAGCATCTCAGCCCAAGTCAAGGACACCTCTGTGAACACGTTTTCCCACAACAGCTCCCACCCTGGCCCTGGCACCGACCAGAGCTCCACTGGGGGAGAGAAAAAGGCCACTGGAGCCCTGGCTTCTGGACACTAGTGTGAGGGAGAAAGGCTTCCCAGGGTTCCTCTGGAAAGTTCCTGCTTGTCGTCTTGACCACTGTTTATCCAGAGGGGGCCCTGCGCTGCTTCTGGCCTGCTCTCAGGTAGCTAACCAGCCCACGCTGCTCTCCATGACCCGGACCTGCAGCATCAGCCCCACCGGGAGCTGCATATAGCAGCAGCGAAGGCCCTACCCAGACCTACTGCATTTTATCAAGGCCTCGGCTCACAGTAAAGTCTGAGAGGCACTGCTCCAGGGGATAAGCTTAGAACCTATTTTTTCTCACCCTTAGGCTGTATGCCCAATGGCAGTGTTTTGTGGTTAAATCTATTTTCTCGCCTAGCACCATGCTCAGCCTGAGAATAAATGAGCGGGCCTTACAGCAACCAGGCAAGGATAGCATTTACCATGCCTGGCCCCTCCCCAGTGTGCTCCTATACCAAACGTTTGCCTCCCCAAGCAGCAAGGATGAAAACGTCTAATGCAGCGGTTCTCAACCTGTGGGTCGCGACCCCTTTGGGGGTTGAACGACCCTTTCACAAGGGTCGCCTAAGACCATTGGAAAACACATATATAATTACATATTGTTTTTGTGATTAATCACTATGCTTTAATTATGTTCAATTTGTAACAATGAAATTGGGGGTCACCACAACATGAGGAACTGTATTAAAGGGTCGCGGCATTAGGAAGGCTGAGAACCACTGGTCTAATGAGACTGTCCCAAACCAGAAAGGTACCCTCACTCTCTGTCCCCGTCACCCCGGAACGTGCACTGGGGCCACAGAATGTGGGGGGCCCGGCAGCTGCCTGTTGCTCAACCAATGTCTGGGGAGGGGCAGGAAATGGAGACAGCGTCCAAGGTACTTGGGAGATTCTGGGAATTGGGGCCTAGCCAACCGGATGGCCCACTCTGGAGGAGGAAAGGGTCACGAGGCAAAGTTTACTAGAGGACAAGCCTCCCTTTTGGCTCCACAAGACAAATGCACCTCGGAGCAGTGGGGAGAAAGACACTGCACGCCATGTTGGGAGAGCCTGGCTGGAGGCCCTCACATCCAGCTGGGAGCCAGTCCTGGGAGAGAAGATGATGAGTCTGCATGTCCAGGAAGGGGGTGAGCCCCTGCAGGCTGTGGGAGGTCGGGGCCCTGATGAAGTGTTGTAGGAGGCGGCTCCCACAGTACCCTCCTCTTGGGTGTCAGCATCTTTCTAACATCACTTAGTACAGGCGAGGGGCAGGGACATTTCTGATTGCAAGATGCTTGAAGACCCAGGCTTTCAGATGGCGTCTGGGGAAATATTCTGGGTTGTTTTTTTCTTCTTCTTATTCTCCTGGGATAAACTACTCCCAACCCCCCATTCCAGTAATCACAGGCTTTAGAACGTAATAGTTTAGAGAGGCTAGGCACCCCCTCCCCTTTTATAGACAGACAGGAGTCTGAAGTGACTTGCCCATGCTTAGCATAGAAGAACCCGAGGGTCCAGGTATCTGGTCTAGCTTTCTAGGCCACACAGACTGCACCTGTGTCTCCAGGGGCCTCTCCAGCAGGGTAGACAATTCCAGAGGGGCTCAGAGTTCACAGAGCATTTGGTCCCAGTTTCACCCAATACAGGAACCTACAGCATTCTTGACAGTTGGGCACCATCCTCTGCTTAACGACCTCCAGGGCTGGGCAGCTCACCCCTTTGAGGAAGTCGACTTTCCTTTGGACAAGCAAGATGACCAGCACTACCTTCTTTATATGGAGCCCGGACCCAACTCCTGTGACAGCCCTATTTTATGAAACCAAGAATAATCTACCTCTTCCCCCACATGACACTTCCTTCAAATATTTAAAGGCAACTACAGTTTCTGTCTTATTCTTCATTTCTTACACTTTGCTTTTTCTTGCTTGAAATGGTCACCCACTGGTCAAATTCACTTGTGGAGTCCATGGACCCGGGCATGTTATTGGCCAACAACATGATTCCCTATCTCTCTAGTAAACTTACTTGAAGAGCTGCATTCTTTCATGGACACCTTCTAGTAATGACTCCCATCTCTCTAAGTTGTAGTGACCTACCTGGGATGAACTGAGCACCTTGAGTTAAAATTTAGGAGGTGGTAGTATAGTGGTTAGAGGTTGGGTTGAGAGTTTAGAGTGAGGAGAAAGAGGCTGGCAGAGGGGAGAATCCCAGCTCTCCCACTTAATAGTTGTGTGACTGCTAGGCCCCAGCTTCTTCATCTAATCTTTTCCTTATAACTTTGGTGTGAAGATGAACTGAAATCAGGCCTGTGAGGACTTAGCACAATGCTTGGCACATATGTGCCCAATGTGTGATTGCAGATTATTATTTCACATTCTCATGTTTTTAACCTATATTCTCTAACCTCTGATCTGAGGCCAGAAGCAATATCCCTATTGTAGGGAAGGCCTACTGACCCTGAGAACTCTGGGATACCTTTTCCACGTGGTTTTTCTTTTCATGTTAAACTGCTGGCCCTCCATTGTTCTGGCTTCATATTTATCAGAACTGTTTTTGCCTTTCTTTCTCCTTTCATTCAGGCATCTGATCCAGGAGCCCACAAGTCTCATGTCGTAACCACACCCTGTCCCTAGTTGGTTTCTGTAAGCCAGCTGTCCACTCCTCGTATGTTCCTCTCTATTCCAAAATTACAACCTTCAGCTGGCAGAAGGTATGATGCCTCCACCTGTTCCTCTCAGATTCCTCAGTTTATTGAGGTCTCTAAAGACCCAAGACAGACATTTTTAGTGTTTTTTTTAACTTCTTCATTCATTTCACTTAGATCAGCAAAAATGAGCGGATTTTGTGAGTCATAGCAAGCTTCCCACCTTGTTTTAGGCAACTAATCCAGGCACAGACCCCCTTCCTAAATTAGCAAATCATGTGTTTGATAGAGGGTGCTAAGGGAGTAGCCTCCATGGTAATGCCGCTACTGCTGCTGACTCCTGTCAGTGAAGTCTGTGAGGAAACATTTCTTCTTCCTATGGAAAGAGCCCACATCTCTGGGCTCACATCCCAGTTCCATCACTTACTATCTGTGTGATTTTGGGTACGTTATTTATGCTCTTTGAGTTTCATTTTTGTCATTGATAAAACAATTACTCTTATCTCCCTCATAGAGTTGTAATGATTAAATGGAGATATTATACATAGAAACCTTAGTGTAGCCTGGATGGTGTGGTTCAGTGGTTGAGCATCGATCGTGAACCAGGAGGTCATGATTTGATTCCTGGTCAGGGCACATACCCGGGTTGCGGGCCTGATCCCCAGTAGGGGATGTGCAGGAAGCAGTCGATCAATGATTCTCTCTCATCATTGGTGTTTCTATCTTTCTCCCCTTCTCCCTTCCTCTCTCTGAAATCAATAAAAACATTAAAAAAAGAAAACTCATGTATTTCTGGACAATAGTAACAATCAATGTTAGCAGTGGTGATGGTGGTGATAGTTATAGTGGTGATGGTGGTGATGATTGTGGTGAATAATGATGGCTGTGATGGTGATGGTGGGGGTGAAGGTGATGGTGGTAGTGATGGTGTTGGTAGTTATGGTGGTGATGGTGGTGGTGATGGTGGTGATGGTGGTGATGATTGTGGTGGATAATGATGGCTGTGATGGTGATGGTGGGGGTGAAGGTGATGGTGGTAGTGATGGTGTTGGTAGTTATGGTGGTGATGGTTGTGATGGTGATGTGGTGATGATGGTAATGCCACTACTGCTGCTGATTCCTGTCAGTGAAATCTGTGAGGAAACATTTCTTCTTCCTATGGAAAGCTACATGATTTTTTCCCTATTAACAGTTCCTGAGTATTCTTCTTGACCTATTTTCATTAGATATAACTCCTGCTTTTCCAGAAAGTCTTTATTCACCCTCCAGATAAAACTTCACATTCCTTTAGATGAAAAGTACACCACATTTTTCCTCTTTCTTTTTCCATGATCCCTTCCTCATCTTAGTGCTCTTTAGAATTTGGTTTGATTCCCTCTTTCCTTTGGGAGCTCAGCAGACCTTCCAACATTCCCTCTAGTCATTTGCAGCAGTGTCAGGGACGACCTTCGGGCAGAAAACGTTTCTATGACACATGTGTTCTGTAGATGCACAGATTGATGTCTTTACTTTGTGAGTAATGAGATGAGCCATAGTCCTGGGTACTCCCCCCGGAGTTCTGCCCATATGCTCACTTGCTTCCCATTATCCATTCTTCCTTACCTTCCTCTATCTCCTGATCTGCAGAATTATGGTGGAGACATTGAGTAGCCTCTCCTTGAGGATACATTCACATGCAAGACTCCCACACTCAGCGAGGAGTCTCCCACCTGTCTGAGATCCGATGCACAAAGTAACATACAACACAAGCTGAGAGAAATAACGATGGATTTGGGAATCTTCTCAGTTCACCTTTGACGTGCTTTCTAGATTAAACCGCCAAGTGGACAACATACCTCACTTTATATTAGCGAGCACTTTACGTACTATGATGTATGTTAGTCCGATTCCTATACATTAATACATTTGCTTTCTACAAAGCTGGGTAAACTGAACACCAGGGGGGCTACATAACTGCTTTGCATCACGCAGAAGGCTGGCAGGCCCCTGACTCCCAGCTCCCTTCTCTCTACCGCCTCACAAGTGGTTCCACTGGCCTCCGGGTACTTCAGCAGCATTAGTCGCAGGGCCATGGTCCTGCATCCCAGCATCCTGGCCTTGCTGTCTTTCTGCATGATGCTTTCAAAGAGTTATGAGAGATCACAGTGTATGCACTCAGCCACCTTGAGATGGAAACCTGCTCAGAGCAGCAAATGGTTCTTGGGAAGAGCTGTTCATCCTACAAACAGATCCAATTTGACTGAAAGGAAGGAAGGGTGAGAGAGGGAGCCTTCCCATGGTCTTTCTCTCCAGCTCACCACCTTGGGAGGATTCTAATGGAACCCCTGGGAGCCAACCCTGCTGACTCGGGTGTTGTGTGCTCACCCACCTCAGGAGGATGTAGCCCTAGCACGCTGACTCTGCTGGTGCTATGGCTGACAGCCCCCCGCACCAGCACAGTGATGCAGCACAGGAAGCTAATGGGTTTTCATTGATTCTGCCGACAAGGCCAGCGAGTGTCATGTAGCATGAAGTAATAATGGAGCCTGGCGTAGTTTACTGAGACCCAGGGGGCCGGGTCCCTGTGTATATGTCAGCAGCCTGACAAGGGTGTCTGGGAACAGTGAGTTGCCAGACACACTTGAGTGGAATGGACATTCCACAAATTAGAATGACTGTTCCAAGGTACACTCTTGATGCTTAGTTCCCCTCCCCCCCAGTCTGTGGTTTAGTGATAAAAGATAACGTTTGCTATAGCATGGCAGATGTCCTCCTCATCCCTAGATGGTGATCCTCAATCTTCTGAACAGAGAATGAATCACCCAGGATGCTTATTAAGAATGAAGATTTCTAGGTTCCTTCCCGTAAGTCCAAAGTGGGCCTGGAACTGTGTTTTTCCCAGTTCTGCAGTGGTGCTGATGCAGTGGTGCACGGAACACACGCTAGGAGACACTAGCACAGCCCTTGTGGTTCGCTCCCACATGTTCTCTTTTGTAAGGCATGTCTGAGAATTCCTTTTTAGTGGGGCTTGTAAAAATGGAGAACCACTGGCAGCAAAACACTTGGTCAGCTACGTTGGGGTGCCCTTGGGAGGTGGATGCAGAGGGGAGATAAGATCAGGAGCCCAGCTCATCCCAGAAAAGCCCACCCGATGGCACAGGCCATCACTGTTTATAGTCAGGCAGCTGCTCTCCCTGCATTTGTGCTTAGGGAAGCTTGTCGGTCTGGGCCACATGCCAACTGGGTCATGATTCAGAAGTCCTCCAGGGTGGGAACCTCCTGCACGTCTCTCCAGGCCTGCAGGAGCCATTAATGGAGCTGAGACAGGGGAGCCCTGGGAGACAGGGAGGTAGGTGCCCAGTGGGGAGGACTCACGGCTTGGTCCACGGATCTTGATGGGTTTACTGCTGGTCATGGACTGGGAGCACGTCTGACACACACACTCCTTCCCGCTGAAGGTCACTTTGTCTCCAATGGGGAAAGGCTTCCTGCAAAGGGGCGAGAGAGAGTGTCAATATCTCTTCTCTGGAGAGATTCTGTGTTTACTGGTGCTCTGACAACACGCGTCCTCAGAGCTCTTTGGTAACACGCTCAGCTTGCCCTCTAGAGCCACCAGATAAATTCAAGCACCGTTCATAGGGCCAGGCTGACTAAACCACTCGGTCAGGGCCAGGGCCAGAACTGGAGGCCCACTTGGGCTAGTTACATGATTTCAACAAGGGGAGAGTCATGACACTTCGTTGAGCATACATTTCTCATCAGGTGAATGAAGTGGTTAGTAACTCCTCCTCGAGTTTGTTCCTTCTTTCCGGGACTGTTTGCACCCCAACCTGATTTATCCCTGCACGGCTAAGAGAACTCATTCAGCTGCTGGACTCACCATCCAGGACCTTTAGAAGTCCACAAACCACCTCTTCCTCCCACAGCTTGAGTTCTCATCTATGCAGTTTGAGTCGCACAGCTCTGAGCTCTCAAGCTCGTACATGGCCGTCCTCCCTAAGTATACACTGCATCCAGAACCCCGCACTGTCCATCCCACCACCCAGCTCCTCTTGCGCCTGGTTTGGGACACTTGTTGATACAGACTCAGAGCATAGCCCCTGACATAGGCTCCCAGTGGCTCCACTGCCCTTGTGTTAGCAGCGTGGGACGATGGAGGGTGTCTTGGGGGCAAGAGTTGGGGAGCAGCATTTGCATAGTTCAGGCATTGACTCGTGGTAAAGGGACATGGCATGAGGTACCACATCTCTATGGCGCTTGACAAAATTTTATACTGTATGGACCCTACTGTGCTAACCTCTGGTGGGTCTGGGAATCCAGAACCCAGGGCCCAGGTTTTAAGAGATAGAGGATGAATGAATTTCACTTCTTTCACACTGTCATTGGTCTCAATAAACAAACCCTTATCAGTAACTAACAAGTGGTTATTTTATGAGGATAATTAATCTATAAACTCCTTTTCCAGTTTAAAAATGCATATATATATGCCAATCATGTTTTACTTATAACTTAATCAGAACAGTCCATTTCATTATAATGTATTTATGGGCAGGGTTGAGTTTTTGTTTATTTTTATCTCCTTAATGTGGTACTTGGCATACAGTGGACCCTTAATGTACGCTTACTAAGTTAACAAGTGATTGGGATGCTGGGAGTGGGAAGGAGTGAGATTTCCTTCACCTATCAGATATTCTGAGGCTAGATGATTATCATTGTGATAATGAAAATAAAAATAAAAGCGGACACAATTATGTATCAGTCACTGAGCGAAGGTCTTTGGGTGCCTCATCTCATTGATCTTCATGAAAACCCAACGAGGTTGGAATGGTTTTGATGCTCGTTTTACTGATGGAGAATCTGAGGCTTAGGGAGTGGGGTCACTTGCCAGGATCCTGGAGGAAGGCTATACACAGATATCCCAGTAGCACAGGTGGCTGAGGTGTGGGAGGGCGGCCAGATGCACGGCTTCCAAACTGAGTACTGAGGCTAAGGAACTCAGTGGTTCCTTTGAGCCTTTTGATGGGAAATGAGAGGGTGAGTGTGGGGGCTCAGGTCCTCACTATGCCTTCACTGCAGGACAAAGTAGTGTTTTACATTAGATCACATTTGACAGAAAGGGTTCAGCTGTTAAAAGGTTTGAAAACCACTGGGCTGCCGGATCCTTCCGCCCCTGAGATTCTAGAAACCCAAGTGTCCAGCCTAAAGCCCAGGGAGCCCCCAGAACTGCCCGGGAAAGACCGTTTCTTCCCTTCCCTGGGGGCTCAGCAGAGAATCCGGCCTCTGCGGGCCACCCGCTCACCTGCACAAGCTGCACACGAAGCACTTGGGGTGGTAGGTGCGGCCCAGGGCGGAGATGACCTCGCCGGTGATGAAGTCCCGGCAGCTGTCGCAGCGGGTGCCATAGAGTTGCTGGTAGTCCTGGGTGCAGATGTACTCCTGGTTCTTGAAGAAGAAGCCCGACTGGGCCAGGCCGCAGCCACACACTTGAGGAAACGAAGAGGGAAATAAGAGCAGATTGAGTCCAGGGAAGGTCTGCAAGCATGAGGGTCTTGTTGGAGACAAAGCCAGTGTCTGATTTGGTCATGAGTGACCAAGAATGGTGGCACATCAGACTCATGGGTCTTTGGGGCCAGTGTTCCTTAAAGTATGGGCTGAAGACCACTCGCATCAGAATCACCTGTTGGGCTTTTTAAAATGCAGATGCCTGGGCCTGAATCAGACTCCCAAGGGCTGGGCCTGGGATCTGCATTTTAACACACGCCTCAGCTGATTCTGTTGCACGCCGACTGAGACCACTGATGTACAATCCTGTCAATAGCGGATGAAAATTTAAGGCCATGTGGCTCATGCTATGTATCATGAATTTGATAAAGAATCATTCAGTTATGAATTTCTGGGGCACTTCTTACCAGCATGACTCTGGGCTAGGTGTTTTAGGTATGGGTACCATGCACTCGAATCCCAAACTGGACTCAATTTACGATGGCAGTGGGATGGATGACTTGAAGATTATAATCTGTCCTCATCATAGCCAAAAAGGGTGCATCTGTTCCCAGGCATGAATGATAAACACAATCCCCACACTGTGAAGAGCAATAATGTGTGTAGAGCGAAGATCGTATTGAACATAAATCATGGTGACAGGCCATCGGCTGGTGTAGGTAGAACATTCTGTGAGTGGGGAGGAAAAGGGAGCACTACCAGTGTGGGAAGGATCAGGGGAGGCTTCTTGGAGGAGGCAGCACTTAAGTTGAACTTTGAAGAACAGAATAAGCTAAAGCATAGAGCAGCGGTTCTCAACCTGTGGGTCGGGACCCCTTTGGCGGTCAAACGACCCTTTCACAGGGGTCGCCTAAGACCATCCTGCATATCAGATATTTACATTACGATTCATAACAGTAGCAACATTACAGTGATGAAGTAGCAACGAAAATAATTTTATGGTTGGGTCACAACATGAGGAACTGTATTTAAAGGGACAGAAGGTTGAGAACCACTGGCATAGAGGCAGGAAGTTGCAAGTGATATTTGTGTGGAGATAGGGCTGGGGAAGGAGTGGTGTTTTCAGGGATTGGAGGGTAGTACTACATGGAAATATTGTAGTACTACCTCCTCCAGTTAGAGGAGGGCCCAGGTCTAGCTTTGTGCTATACTAAAAAGCTAGGAATGGTTTTTCCTTTAGTTTTTAAAAACTTAAAGCAGTTTTTTTTTAAAAAAAACATAGACATACACAAAAGTAGAGAGAAGATGTTAATGATTCTCCATTACTCAGTTGTAAAAATGATCAATTATCTTGGTAGCTTTTGAATAGAGAGGCAACATGATTTTATGAGGCATTTCATCAGGTCTTTTGGGATATCCTTGTGGACAACATGAAGATGTATACAACAGAGAATAGAAGAGCAGGTGGCTATAATCATAGGTGTCTGAACAACTGAATCACATGTGACTGTCTTCCCCAAAAGGACTTAGGAAGGTGGGAAATGAGATTTCCTCAAGAGTGGAGTTATGAAATCAACACATAATGGCCAGAGCAGAAAGAGGCAAAGTTTCTTCCAAGAGATCGAATGGCTCTCAGGGCCGCCAGAACTGCTGAGTGTATTGATCCAGCTAAAGCAAGGATGGGCCCTGGCTGGTTTGGCTCAGTGGATAGAGCATCGGCCTGTGGACTGAAGGGTCCCGGGTTCCATTCTGGTCAAGGGCACATGCCTAGGTTGTAAGCTCAGTCCCCAGTGAGGGGCATGCGGGGAGAGGGGGAGAGGGGTGTCCAATCAGTGATTCTCTCTTATCATTGATGTTTCTGTCTCTCTTTCCCTCCCCCTTCCTCTCTGAGATCAATAAAAATATATTTTAAAAAATAATAAAGCAAGAATGGGACATCCAGGAAGGGGCTGGTCAGCAATCAGAGGCCTCTGGAGAGTCCATTCAAACCCTCAGACCAGCTCCCTTGTTCTGAGTGCATTCACCAAGCAGCTGTCTGATCGTTTGACTTTCTACATAGATTGCCTTTGGGAGAGAAGTGGCTGGTTAGAATAACGTGCACTAGAACAATGGGGAGTTACAGCTCTTGTTTACGTTAATAAACAGGCACTCTGGTTTTCTACATTGGTTTCCTGAGGATTTTATTCGCATGAGTCAACTTTCTCAAGTGTGGCCAATAGTGGGGAAACCAATGAGACAGAGTTTCCAAACCTGTAAGTGTGAGGACCTGGCTTGGACAGGGTGACATCACCCCAGCAAATACCACCCCATCTTGAATAAGGAAAGTTGTTCTGCAAAAGCAGCCAGGTTAAAATAGGAGCGAATTCCAGGTGGATGCCAGAAATATTTCGAAAGTGTTTGTTCACCTTGCAGGCCAGAGGCAGGCTTGCAGGGCCAGGGTGAGTGAGGAGGGCAGCCCCAGATGTCACAGCACCAGGGGGTCAGCGCAGCACAGCAGGAGGCATAGTGGTCTGGGAGACAGGCCCCCTGGGCTTTGGTCTTGCCCTGCCTCTAACTCTCTGGGTGACAATGAACTTGGCCCTCTCTTGTCGGGGGCCTCAGTTTACTTATATGTAAAATGACCCGAGCTCTTCTTTTGACCACCATCCTGTGAGTCCAGGGAGAAGGAGAGCTTCCTTCAGGGCTCACGATGAGCCTAAACATTTAAAACTCGGTGTGAGGTAGAGCTGGAGGCCCTGGAGCCCACCCCTGTGGAGAAGCAGGGTGAGTGGGTGGAGGTGGTGGTAGAGGTGAGAGGTGGGGAAGGGTTCTTTTTCTATCAGGCTTCATGAAAATTCATCACATCAAACAATGCCGGGCCTGGAGGGCAGGCAAGGCCAGGGTACAGGCTGTTCTGAGGTGTGCAGGTGGCGGATCAATTGACTTCATGGCTGTGGAATTAGTTAGGTCATGGCTTACGACCTCATTGGAAACAGCTCCTGTTTTTTCCCTTCTTTTTTCTTTTGTTTCCCTTGACAACTCCACCCCCAGAGTCACCTCTCCCAGTGGAGAAAACCAGGAGGCCACAAGAAAACTTAGAACAATCAGTTCCTTCTTTTCCCCCAAGGAGCTGAAGGAGGAAGTTCTTGGTAGAAAGGATGCTAAGGCTGATAAGAATCTCAGGGGCTCCTGGAAGTACAGTGGGGAGCATGGGGATGGAAGGCGATCTGGCCCATGACAGGTGTCTCTGGGGCTGAGCAGAGCCCTACATTCCAATAATAGGAAAGGCCCCACAGAGGGTCTGCAGTGCGAACTGATGTGGAATCAGCATACCCAGGAAAGTCATTATTATTCCGGGAATCAAAAATATAAAATCTTGCCCTGGACCATTTGGCTCAGTGGAAGAGTGTCAGCCTATGGACTGAAGAGTCCCAGGTTCGATTCCAGTCAAGGGCACATGCCTGGGTTGTGGGCCAATCCCTAGTGTGGGGCCTGTAGGAGGCAGCCAATCAATGATTCTCTTTCATCCCTCTCTCCCTCTCCCTTCCTCTTTGAAATCAATAAAAATATATTAATACACACACACACACACACACACACACACTGAGTGGCCAGATTATTATGACTGGCCAGATTATTATGACCACCTCATCAGTACAATGAAGTGAATTAGTTATGCAAATAATAATAATAATAAAACCTTGAGAGTATTTGCTTAGGAAGTTTTCAATATTCAGTATTTTTGGAAGTGTCAATGAAGTACTGATGGGGTAGTCATAATAATCTGGCCACTCAGTGTGTGTGTGTGTGTGTGTGTGTGTGTGTGTGTGTGTGTGTGTATCTATACTAATAAAAGGGTAATATGCTAATTAGACCTGGAGACCTTCCAGGAGACCTTCCAGACGTCCCTCCGGACAAAACCATGGTGGTGGGGTTGAGGAGGCTGGCGGGAGGGGCAGTTGGGGGCAAGCAGGCTGGCAGGGGGGCAGTTGGGGGTGAGGCCAGCAGGGGGGGGCAGTTGGGGGCAAGAAGGCCAGCTGGGAGGGCAGTTGGGGGTGAGCAGGCCGGCAGGCAGAGTGGTTAGGGGCGATCAGGCAGGCAGGCAGGTGAACAGTTAGGAGCCAGTGGTCCCGGATTGCAAGACATCCCCCGAGGGGTCCCAGATTGGAGAGGGTGCAGGCCGGGCTAGGGACACCCCACCCCCAATGCACGAATTTTGTGCACCAGGCCACTAATATATATATCTATCTTAATTTTAAAGAGAAACAGCTCAAATGCTTTGACAATGGACAGAATATGAAAAGTTAGAAGTGCTTTGAGAAAATCGAGAATGAATGCTCACTGTGAATACAGAGCCTAGAGGAGGACTTGCGCACCGCCTGGGCACGTTTCAGTGGGAGATGTCACTGCCCATGTCCTATTCTACCACTCAGATATGACTTTGAAAAAGCTGCCTCACCTCTCTGGAGCTCAGTTGATTCATTTGTCAAATGAGGTGGTTAGGTGGTAACTGAGGACACATCCAGATCTGAGAGTCCAGGATTCTGGCATATAATTCTGTTGATTTTCAACTTTTCAAACAAGACTGAGTTTTATGAAATTTCAAAACCAAAGCATTAGAATGGCCCCTGAGGGTGATCTAGCTCATTACTTAAAATATTTAAATTATGAAATACATTATGCATGCAGAAAATGTATAAAATATGTATGTATCGTTTAAAGAAGAAAAATAAAATTCACTCCTAGGCATCTGCTGCCAAGTTTACGAAATAGAGCATTACCAGCACCTTGGGAGCCTATTGGCCTCTCCCTAAAGCATCCCTTTCCCACATTATCCCAAATTGTATGTTTGTTGTTCCCTTGCTTTTCTTTATAGTTTTACCACCTGTGATGTATCCACAAACAATATAGGGTGGATTATGGATAGACATTTGATACAAGTTTTATTCTCGTCTACCCAGTGCCAAAATTGGTACAGGTGTGTCTCAGTACTGCCTCCTCCACAGCCAGTTCATTTCTCACTCATCTATACTTTGAGAGTAAGACCTTTGGAAGGGGAAATCTCAGGCCTCCTATTAGAGTCCTACTTTGGCCAGGCTCCAGGCTTCGCCTCCTGCTCTCCATGATCCACATAGCCATCAAGGTAAAAGCTCAAGGTCTTCCAGGTTTAGCATGAACCGTCAGGATTAAATCTGGCACTGGCAGTCACAGCAGGATTTCTGCTTTTATTTTTGCTTTTCACCTCTTCCTTTCATGTCAGCACAGTAGTGTGTATTAAAAGAGTTGTAAAAGAAATTCATAGAGATTTTAGATTTTTCAAATGAGGTTATTTAGTATAACTAATCCCTGGAAACAAAATCCTCTCATTTGTTTCATCTCTAACTAAGCAAGTTGACATTGAAAATAATACTCTTTTCTTCCTCCTTAAAGTCCTACCTAAAGATTCTACCACCTCCCTGTGATAGATGTCAAAATGGCCAAATTCTTCCCTTCTCTGCATCCACACCCTAGAAATCTGATCTGCAGATCCACCCAGAAAAGGCAACATTTATTTCTCAGTGATCTTTTTTTGTTGTTGCAGATTTACTTATTTATGTAGTTAACAAAATTATACAGGTTTCAGGTGCACAATTCTACAACACATCATCTGTACACTGTATTGTGTGTTCACCACCCCAAGACCACCCCAAGTCAATTCTCCGTTCATTACCCTTATCCACCTCCCTTTTCCCCTCCCCCCAGTATTTCTCCATAAGCTTGAATCTGGGTTGGCCATTTGACTTGCTTTAGCCAATGGGACATTAAAAAGTGTGACAGAAGCTGAGGCTTGAAAAGGTCTTGCTAATTGCACTTGAATTCTGAGACCACCATGCTAATGAGTCCAAGCCAGGCGGCTGGGGGATGAGGAGCCATATGGAGCCACTCAAGTCAACAGCCTGCCAAACACAGCCAGCTCACCCACCACGTCATCATGACGAGGCAGGTAGAGATAAGCAGAGCCAGCTCAGACTGGAAGAGCTGCCCAGTTAACCCAGAGAATCATGAGCTAAAAGATTGTTTTAAACAATTGAATTTTGGCATAAATAGAAGACAACAGATACATTCTCTTAAGACTATAATTGCAGAGTCATAGCTCAAACCTCCTTATAACAATTCTGTTATCTTTGTCCTACCTCAATTTCTGGTGATATAAAAATGGTCACTCACTAAGGTACTCTTGCAGGTCAACTTGCATTAAAGGGGTTTTCAAATTCCCAAAATAAAATTTAAATCACATCAATTAAAATATATCCCATTTATGCTTCCATAAACAAATTGGGGAATATTTAATTTGTTTACTCAGAGCTGAATTCAGTTAGATCCCAAGGAAAGAAATCCAGGATTTTCCTCAGTGGCAGGGGAAGTCAACCTCAGATACATGAGGCTGAGGTTGGAAGCAGTTACCAAAATGAAAAGATCTGGAGGTTTTAATTGACCGTAAATTCAATATACATCAGTGATGCGGAGTGGCTCCTCAGGAAGTATCAGTCACATAAATGCAGTTCTTCACACTGTCATAGAATAAATGTTCACCTCAGAGCCATGTTGAATTTTAGCCAGGACAGCTTTTTCATTCACTCTCAAATGGATTTTTAGGCACAGGGCAGGACTTTTTTAAGAGGTGTAAGGTAAGCATGCAGAATTGCCTTTTTCCTTCTGGGTCAGCACTATCATTCTGGGGTCACCAGGCTCACTCTCTCTCTCTATCCCAACACTTCCCACCCCCTTCCCTCCCTCTTCTCTCCATACTGCTTAAGAGAGAATTATTATAACAGGCTCGAGGGAAGTCTCTTTAGGCTCGCTCTCTCTCTCTCTCTCTCTCTCTCTCTCTCACCTGTGTTTGTTTTGCCTGCCTCTGTAGCATGTCCCTGTCCCTGGGATGGGAGCACAGCCAGGAATCTGAGAAGGAAGCTGGGAAATTGGGCCTCTTACCTTGACAGGTGAAGCATCTGATGTGGAAGTGGTTATTGTGGACTCGAACCACCTCCCCTTTGCAGGTGTCTCCACATCGGTAGCACTGGATGGCATTGGAGCTGCCCCGGGGATTGTAAGGATTCTGCTGATAAGGAACTGTGGGAAGAAACAAAGTGATCACCATCCATAAGGCTCTCATTCTTTACAAAGTCTGCCATAAGACATCGTTATAATCTTGGAAGAAAAAGCAGAAAAGGTGCAAATGCTGAGCAAAGTACCTTCAATACATCATCAGGCTGAATATGCCAGTCTCAGGCATCATTAGAAGGGAAGTGGCATTAAGATGGGAGTCCATAAATCTCCTTAGGCAAGCAGAGACTACATATGAGCGAGCATAAACTTTTCTTACAATGATAGAGGCCAAATTCACAAATGAAAAAAAATAAGAGGAAGTAGAGTATTTTAAGGTAAATAATCCAGAAATACCATTTTTTTTGGGTGATCTCTGGATCAAAGCCAGGACCCAAACTTCTCAAAGGGAATTTAGGTCTTGCAGTTGACTCAAGGGTCACAAAGAAAAGGGTGGCTGACAACAGGCCTTTTTGTTAAGCAGGTTACATCCCCTCTTTTACCTCGGTTTTCACATCTAGAAAATGGGTGTGGTCAATGGTAGCACAGACTTTCTATAAAAGAGGCACAAAGGGAGGCAGTCTAGTTGGAAGGAGGTTGACAAGGGGACTCATCTTAAAGATGCCTTTGAACAGCACTTTCCATAACATTGAGAAAATGTCAAAAGTGCATAATTGAGAAAAAAGAGGTGGTGGAGATTTGAAGGGGCTGAAGTCACTGGGGGTTGGAGCTCAGTGGGCGGCACTTTACGGTGTTCGAGAGCTCTACTAGCCTATCGAGTCTTGTTCTCTTGCTTTGGCCTTCTCATGGTACTTTTCTAAATCTCCCTTCCCTGAGGTAGACTTTGCTCAACCATGCTAAAATCTGGTCTCCTGGGATTTAATCACAGTAGGCACCTGCCTAGAACTCAGAGTATCAGGGTTGGGGGGATATTAGCAGCTGTCTGTTCCAACCTCATTATGTGTAAACCGTTGGAATAACTGTGCTAGTGAGGAACCGAGTTTTCTCTCCTGTAGGAAGACCCCAGTGGCACCATTACTTCATTCTCACTGTTACTTCATTCTCACTCAAAGTGGAAAAGTCCAAAAACTTCTGCTCATTCTCTATTCGGGGAAGGCTCACTCTTGTCCTGGCTATAAAGATGATCTGATTGAAGGGGAATTGGTGTCTCTTTAAAATTAATTAATAGAAAAGCAAAGGCTATTTATTCAAAGGTCGCTATAGTCAGGGAGTCAGCCCCCATCACTGGCATTTTGGTAGAGACTCAAAGGCAGGCAGAGAAGTGGGAAAGCTTTCTGGTGGGAAAAGGGAAAGATCCAGGTTTTCCCTGACTGGTGGCTGTGGGCCTGGAGAAGTTCTAGGAGGCCAAGTAGAAGTAGGGTGTCCTATGTGCCTGGTTAGGGGTGCACATTTGACTCTCTCTAGTTGGTCCTAAGTTGGAAGCAGGGACAAAAATTAGGGATGAGATCTGGGTGCTTCACTGATGTTTTTTACATTCAATATTATATTAGTTTCAGATGTACAGAATACTGGTTAGACATTTATATAATTTATGACATTTATATTTAACCCTGATAATTCTAATACCCACCTGGCAATACATAGTTTACGATTGTATTGACTATATTCCTTATGCTGTACTTTACATCCCCGTGACTATTTTGTAGTTACCAAATTTGTACTTCTCAATCCCTTCTTGGTGTCTATCATTTAGACATGTTGACTTACTGGCTACCCTCTGAATAAGCATATTATAAGTTACTCTGATTCACAGGAACCTTGAACTGCCAAGGAACTTAGAAATCACCCAGTTCAGGGGTTCTGTACCTAGTGTGGTAGTTGTTACGTCTGTTCACTGAAATTTGAATCTATTATTCTAGGCACATGAAGGATTGCACATGGTGACTTGCTTGGCAATGAAATGGTAGTTGCCTGTCACTTCTAATTAATAGTGATCTGCCATGTTGCCTTCTCCATAGCCCAGCATCCAATGATACCCCAGTTGGTGTGTGGGGACATGTCAGTTTAGATCCCTGATTGAGCAGTCTAACCCATGATGATCAACTACCACGAGCAAGGAAACATTTTTGTGGTTATAGCCTCTAAGGTTTTTTGTTGCTGCAGCATATCCTGACTGATACACCCGGGGTTTAATACTTCTTGCTAATTAAATATAAAATCTGGTGTTATGTGCATTTTCCTATAGCTTTCTTCAGATTTTCAAAGATCATCTCCGTAACCCACCCTCCTCTTTTTAAAGACATAGAACAGGAAAGCAGGACTTTTGATTATCTTCTACTTAAAGGGATCCCAAATCATACCTGTTCTGTAGGGCAAAGAGCTATTTCCTTAGCCATGACGCTGCTTCTGACAACTTTGCTATCTGAGGTGAGAGAATAATACCCTCACAGTCTTTCTTTCATGGAATCCATGCCCCTTAGTCAAGTCTTTTTCCTGTTTTTAATTTAAGACACAAATTAAATGAGTTAGCTAGTTAACTAAATCACAAATTAACTTATTAAATGGATTAATACAATAAAGCATTTCAAAAAGTACATCATGACCATCATATTCTCCCCACAGCTCAGTGCAATTCTTCCTTCCTCCCCAGAATGTCCATAAACATTCTCTTTAGTCCTATCTCCTTTTCTTCTCTTCCTGTTCCAATCCTTGGAAAATATTTCATTCTCCCCTCTGCCCCTAGTTTGTGAAAAAAATATGACCTTATTTATATGAGAGTGTGGTGATCTACTATTGCTGGGGGAAACAAAGGTATGAGTCTGAAAATAGCAACAAATAGTATAATCATCCCCAATGATCAGAGCTCTAGAAATAACCAAAAGTCCCTCCAGAATCACTGCACAAATTTTCATCTACCTCTTCTAACGTAACCTATCTTATTTCTCAAGAACCAACTTACAAGATCAATTAGATTTTTTCTGATTTGATTTTCTGGGGAAATGAATTTGTGATCATAGTCTTCAGTAATAACCCAGTCTTTAAACCACTCAGATAAAAAGGCAAAAAATCAGGGTGAGAGAATGGATTGGGAAAATGGGCTTTCTGGGGCCATTTACTGATGGTGCCCCCCGCCTTGACTTTGTTGCTTCTCTCAGGATGAGGGTACTGCTTTGGTGATGCTGACTGTGCCTGGAAATCCACAAATGTCTGAATTGTGTACAAAGTCCCATGAATAGAAATGCATGCATCGCTGGTGTGAATTCTTCCAGATTGCTGGTGTAAGCTGTGATTATAAAAGGGCAGCGGTGTAGCAAGATTTGAGTTTTAAGATGTGTGAAGACCTTTCCTTATCT
This sequence comes from Myotis lucifugus, assembly GCF_000147115.1. Taxonomy (NCBI): domain Eukaryota; kingdom Metazoa; phylum Chordata; class Mammalia; order Chiroptera; family Vespertilionidae; genus Myotis; species Myotis lucifugus. Next base: position 532,290 of record NW_005871250.1, read on the forward strand.
AGACAGTGCCGCTAGAACTCTGGTGGTCCAGGGAAGCTAGGCCACATCTGATCCTGGAAGCCACATCATTTCCAATAAGATTTTGTATCCTTGGCTAATTAAATCAGCAACCTAATCTTATTCTCTCTGTGTGGAGCTATGTATGGAGGGTATCTTTCTTCCCACAGATCCATAACCCCCTATCCCGAAACACTAACATTTTATTGTTGATTTTCTGCTGGTTATTATTTCTACTGATTTAACAAAAAAATCTCAGTACTAAGTGATTCATCTCAGAAAGTCACATGATTTATAACATTTGTCTTATGGCAAATGTCTTTTGAATTCTAAATTGACTTACACATGAATTTTTGAACTGCTTCATGTGTTAGGAACTATATCTGTAATATTAACTTGAGAGCAAGATTTGAGAGCAGCCACGGCCTCAAAGGACATTAGCTCTGCTTACCTGTGATATAATCTACAAAGTTAAAAAGTTTAGACACATAAATCATGTGATGTTTCTGACATGCGTGCAGGGAATCTCTGGCTTCTGTTTAATGTTATTTGGCCAATAAAGGCCACATGGGAGAGACATTCCCAGTGACTAGTCCTTAAGCCGTGCTGGCCAATAGAACTTCCTGAGTTATGGCAATAAATGTTCTATATCTATCTTGTCTAATATAATAATTGCTAGCCCTATGTGGCCATCAGGCACTTGAAATATAGCCAGTGTGACTGAGGTACTTAATTTTAAATTACATTAAATTTTAATAAATATAAACTTACATTTAAATAGCCACAGGTGGCTAGTGGCTGCCATAGTAGAAACTGAAGTCTCATAGCTTTACAAATGGTATACCAGGCATTGAGAGGGGGACAGTGCATGAAACCTGGTTGAATTAATTTATATAAAAATACATGTGCAAATTAATTCAGGAATACCACCTGAGGCTTAAATCATGTTTTATTTGTTTTGTTTTGTTTTATCCCTGAAGAGTTTTAAAGATGTATTTAAAAAATAATTTGCAGTAGGAACCAATTACACACACATTCACCCATCCTGAATTTGATCTGAAAACAAAAAATTCTGAGCAGTGAAATAAATACTGATTAAAAAAAAATCACAGGTTTCCAGGCACTGCAGGAGTGAACAATCTTAATCTTTCCAAGAATAGAAGCAAGAAAATCAGTTGGCGATGGCTGTCAGTATAATTTTTTAAGACAGAAAACTAGCTAGTCAGCCTACGAGATAAAAAATTAAGGGTCTGAAACACTAAGTCCTCTTTTATACACATACCAAGTCTTTAGCGTTCTAAAAGCAAATACAGTTTAGTTCCATAATTAAATTTGCGAGTAAAGCTTTTCCCAAATGTTACAAAGATAATTTAAAATTGTTGGAGCACAACAGATTGGAAGGGGAGGGGCGCTGGCCTCCTGGTGAGGTAAAAGGAGCCTGAGTTGAACAATGCAGCATCCAGTTCCCTCACCTGGCTGTTCCTCCTTCACCCTGTTCTTCATCTCCTGTGTTTCTCTCTCATAAACAGAGCTGGGGAAACCTGGGTTCTAATTCCCTCTCTGCTGATACCTTGCTTTATAATTGTGGGCAAAAAATCTAACTTCTCCTGGCTTCCATTCTCTCTTTAGTCACTGAGGAGCTAGGACACAATGATTTATAAAATTCCCTCCAGTTAAAAAAGTGGAACCAGAAGCATGAATACATGGAACAGACTGGCTAGTGCCCAGGGGGAGGGGGAGGGGGTGACTGGATAAAGAAGGTAAAGGAAATAGCTAAAGAACATATATGTGTAACCCATGGACACGGATACTAATTTGGTAAAAGCCAAGGAAGGGGGAGGTGGAGGAGGTTGGAGGTGGGCAAATGGGGGAGGGAGAGAGAGGGGACTCCTACAATAATGTCATCATTAAAATAAATAAAAATAGGGGAAAAGAAGAGATAAACCAAAGAACTTACATACTTATATGCATAACCCATGGACATGGGTAATAGGGTAGTGAAGACCTGGGTGGGAAGGTAGGGGCTGGGTGGAGGGGGGAAGGGGAGGAAATGGGAGAAATCTGTAATACTATCAACAATCAAAATATATTAAAAATAAAATAAAAACAGGTAAGTAAAGATAACATCACCCATTTAAAAATTCATACGCAACGCATCCCTAGTATTTCCTGATCCGCATAAGGTATTTGTGAATCTTACCTGAATTTTACTAGTGTTTTTAATAATAAATACCTATGTACAAACAAAAAAAAATTGATTCAGGCTCTGTGAGTCCTTTTCTGTGCTTCTTTCTCTCCCTCCACACTCTCTTCTCACCACTAACTGGTCTCACTTTTACACTGTGTTGTATGTTATCAGATTTATTAGTCACTTTTAAAAGCAGATAATGGCATGCTGCCTCTCTCATAAAAACATGACCTAAGTTACCTTCTCTTTACTGATGCGATGCCTGCACAATACTTTTCCTCCCCTGAGGGTCACTTGACCTTGTAGATAAAAGTGTTCCCACATTCTAATAGAGTCATCTATAAAATAGTCTTTAAAAGGTAGAAGCACCTACGTTGTGCTGGGGTATAATTAAAAGAGTGACAAAACTGACTTGGAGACAGTGTAACAACTGTGAATAATTGGCTGGAAGTGTAATAAAAACTGTGGAGCTTCTGGTTGAACCGTGAAACATCAAGCAGAGAATGAACCGACTCAGCAATGAGCTCGCAGCCCCCCCCCCCCCCGGGGCCCAGGAAAACAAGCGGGTGCAGCAGCTGTCACGTAGGCTTCCCGACCACTTCATTCGAGCCCAGGCACCCTGGGTGTGTCCACAGGGATGCGACAAACATGGGGGAGGAGGGGACCCCAGTGTGGATCCAGGCACTTCACAGGTAGAAAGCTGTCTGCCTGAAGGTTAGGGGCGGGTCTGTATATAAGAGTAGGTGGTAGTTACCAACAGGGACCTTGTGTCTGATTTTGGGGTTGAATCATGGCCATGACACTGGTCCTGTTCGCTGGGATAAGACCACAGAGATGTGGGACCCTGCACTGACGGGGGCTGAAGCGCAGGCACAGAGGTTCATGGTGTGGATGCTGGAGTCAGGAGCGCTGGGTTTGTGTTCCCCTCCTGCCCCTTGCTGGTCACGTGACCTTGAGCAAGTTAAGTGTGTGGCACCCATCTCGGTTTGCTCACGTCTAGAGTGGGAATAACTCAGGTCATTTGTGAGTATTAAATTACTTAGATTACATAAAAGTGCTTAGTACACTGCTTGGCACATAACTTGGGCTTAAACATTAGCAATAATTAAGTGAAAGGATCTCTGAAGCTGTGCATGCCTACTTGTAATCCAGTATGTATAGGAATTCTTTCTAAATGACCCCCATCACTTGCCACTGAGCTTGGCTCGAACGTTGTCAAGTCCAGTTTTGAAGCAGTCCAACTTGGGCAAAGCTTTTCTGGTTTTCCCTCCTTGGTGATTGTCAAGAAAAAAAAACAACCCTTGGCTGCAGCCCATTCGCCACCTTAAGTAACCTCTGCTTTCTTGCCATCTCTGAGTGCTTTCTGTTTATGGGTTTCTGTAGGCCACAGAGGTGGGTGGCTGACATGCTTCTGATGTATCCTGCAGAGGAATGTGTGAATTGGCTGTTTCCTGTTGTGGGGAGGAGAGGCTATGATTTATGTTATCCTGGGGCGGTGTATTTTGGGCACATCTGCTGTTTCCAGGAGGACATGTTCGAGTGTTTGTTGTGTGTGCTTACTTATACTAAGTGAGCAGTCTGTTTTCCGAAAACTCTGTTAGGGAGGCTGCGAGAGCTGCTTTTGGTAACCCCTGAGGGTCATGCACGTGTCATCTTGTGTCATTACATCTATGTTCATCCAGTGAATACCTGGGAACCAGACTTTTAGAGCAGCAAGGGACTGGGAGGTTATCTACACGCTAGATTGTGATCAACATGAGGGCAGGAACCATTTCTGTCATGTTTGCTACTGTACCCTTGGTACCAGGCATAGAATAAGTGTTCAACACATAACAGAATACATAACAGAATGAATAAAATGAGTGCAATGGTTTCACTTCACCAATGGGAAAGCCGAGGCCCAGAAGGGAGAAGGGATTCATCAGAGCTCACACAGCAATTTCTGCCTCCATCAGTGCAGGGGGGGTGCCCTTTCTGGGACAACAGGATGAAAGACAAGGCAAACCTAGAGGGTGAGCTGGGCTGGTACAGAGCCCCAGGGTCATGGAAAGGTGGAGAGAGAATTCATAAAAGACTACATCACCAGAGGCCTGGAGTCATGCTGAGGTTTAGCAATAGAATAGCTGGGGGAGTCAGTGTTTTAGGATTCAGAAGCATAGCAGAGTTTAAGGAGCAGTGCATGAAGAAATGGGAGGGGTAAATACATAAGGAAAGGTCTGGCAGGATAAGACAGTACTTAGAGTGTGGTTACTCTGTCAGGAACTGTGCTAAGCAATTTACATATGTCATCTCATTGAATTTTCATAACTCAGGAGGGGATATTATTATTATCATCCTCTTTTTACAGATGAGGAAAGGAAGGCCCAGCAAGCTGCGGTCACTTGTCCAAGGTCACAGTTAGTCAATGGCAGAGGTAGGATCTGAACCCAGGCAGTCTGACTCTGGAACCTGTGTTCTCCCCACTGAGCTCTACTGGCTGCCACACACAATTGCCAACAGTGGTTACCTCTGGGGAGGAAGTGGGCTTGGGAAGGCTAAAAGGGTATCTAATTTTTCTGCCAACAGTAATTATCCATCCATTATCCAACTGACTACAAAGATGTGTATATATATTTCACAAAGACATAAGAATAACAGTGGAGGGTACTAGCGTCCAGGCCAGGAAACAGCATCTATGGCAGATGATGAAGAAGCAGGGATGGCTGCCCCCAGGCCCCGCCTTGAGCAGCTTCCCTAGCTCCGGCAGGTACAGCCCGACAGGTGTGCGTGCCTGGGCCCTGGGAGGCAGGCTCTGCAGGTGCAGGCAGCTGCAGCAAAGCAGAGGTGGGAACACCCTGGGAATCCCCAGGCCCTTGCGCAGATGGTCCCGGCCTGGCCACAGTTTCCCGTGTCAGCAGGTCATTACACAGTCTGTCACCCCAGGACGATATTGTGAAACCTTTGCTGCAACAGAAACTCCTCCACAGCCTCTGTGCCAGGCTCATCAGCCTGTTCCACCGTCATGGCGTGTGGTTGGCAACATGGCTCACGCTGCCTTCTCCAGAAATGTGTTGTCAGGACATGTGTCAGAGCCGCACGCTCTTGGCCAGGCCGGCTGCTCCTGCCTGACAGCCAGCTGCCACGCTACATACAGCTCTACAGGAAGGATCCGGGCCAGACCCAACGGGCCCCTCCGCAGCGGTGTCACAGGCGAGGAAGCCCGAGGTGCCTCCCGTGACAGCAGTGACGTACCCTCACTTGTGTGGAGTCACCTGATAAAATGGGAACTGCATTTTGTCATTCCTTTTGCAAATTCAGAAAGCTGTCCAGATATAATGTCCCAGAGTTAACTTTTCACTTATTTCTATATTAATCTCCTGATTATAAAAAAACCCCAACATCTCTATAGCTTATGTCTGATTGAATTTAAGATTAACCAAAAAAACCCAAACCTCATTTCTTTCTTATAACTCAACTAGGTTTCTATTTCAAGACAAGCACAAACACAGTTTCAGCCAGTTCCCCCACCCCCACCCCGCCCCACCCCTCTGCTGCTCGCTGGGGTGGTGTTGGCACAGGGCCTCTTTCTAAGGACTGGAAAGATCCGAGTCTCATTTCTTCCCCGAGGCTCTCCTCCCCACCGCTGGGCCAAGGAATCATCCTGTTAGCTGGGGGAGAAGGAGCCCTTTCTGCCTCCTCTGTCTCATAGAATATTTAGCTTTGTAATAAATCCTTCCTGTTCCGAGGGCA
>NW_005871250.1:539154-541237 GCF_000147115.1 Myotis lucifugus
ATACTTTCAGGGGCCAGGAGGTAATGTCAGTGGAAAATCAACCCACAGGACCAAGCTGGTAGGACTGGCCTACTTAAAGGAGAAGAAACTCCTGGGTCCCAGAGGATTATTGTCCTGCAAATACACGTCAGGCTCACAAAGAGAGGTGTGTGTGTGTGTGTGTGTGTGTGTGTGTGTGTGTGTGGGGTGGATTCTGCCCATGGGCCACCAGTTTGGGATTGCTGCATCCAGACAGATAGATGACCACAAAGTCACTTCCAATTACCATCTGCAAGAAGTTGCATGTTCACCACATGCCTGTAGGACCTGGAAGAACAGAATATTCTCGAAATGAGGCCGTGCAGAGCCCCAGGCTGGAGAAGAGAGCACCCTATAAGCAGGTCACTCTCAAGGTCTCGGTGACATTACTCAGGGACAAGCAGAGGTTTTCAAACTTTTTTGGGGACCATGACTCACTAGAAGAAATCAATTTTGCCACATGACCTAGCACACAAATATGTGCAACAGAAGTTTCACAAACAACACTTATTCTAAGCACACATGATATGCCCTGATAGTTTTCCTATTCCATTTCCTTGCAATACTTTATGCCATTTCTTTTTTAAAAAATATATATATTTTATTGATTTTTTAAAGAGAGGAAGGGAGAGGGATAGAGAGTTAGAAACATCGATGAGAGAGAAACATCGATTAGCTGCCTCCTGCACACCTCCTACTGAGGATGTGCCCGCAACCAAGGTACAGGCCCTTGACCAGAATCGAACCTGGGACCCTTCAACCCGCAGGCTGACGCTCCATCCACTAAGCCAAACCAGTTAGGGCTTTATGCCATTTCCTAAAAAAATGTTGTATACAACCCAATGTATATATAAAAGCCTAATATGCAAAGTGTCCCCTCAGGAGTTCGACCAATCAGGAGTTTGATTGCTTGCTATGACATGTGCTGACCACCAGGGGGCAGCATGGAATGAAGGAAGGCCCTAGCCATCAGCTGGGGAAGGAAGGCCGCGAGGGACCCTACCTGTGCATGACTTTAGTGCACTGGGCCTCTAGTAATATGTATAAGATCAGAGGTGAAAAGAATGATAAAGATTATTCTAGGTTTGCACTGTCCAATATGGTAGCCATTAGTTATATTTGGCTATTCAAATTAAAATGAATTAACATTAAATAAAATTCAAAATTCAGTTCCTCAGGCATATGAGCCACATTTCAAGTACTCAATGGGCACATGTGGCTAGTGGCAGCTGTACTGGATAGCACAGAAATGGAACATTTTCATCACTGTAAAAAGTTCTATTAGACATCCCTGATCTATAGTGTTGCCAATGAAGAAACCAAGGTCTGAGGTCTCTCAAAAGAGGTGTATTTGAAATTGTGACTGTATGGGTTGGGGCTGAATGGATGTAGCCTCAAAGATGTCTGCCAGTGGTCATAAGAGGAATAAAGATAAATATGGGCCCTTTCAGATGTATCCTCACTATAGGATTCACAAGTCAGAGTCTACATCCTGCACTCCAGATGCAAGGTGGTGGATCAACCTTCACAGAAAAACAGAAGCAAATTTTAATTGCTCTACAGGATAGTTATGAAGTAGTTTCTGTGGGCTGGAGAGAGAACAGGCTATGGGACCTGTTAGATCTGGGCTCAAATCCAGTCTCTTCCTCTCACAGGCTTTATAAGATTGAGCAAGGTGCTGTGTCACCAAGCCTTACCTTCCTCATATGTAAAATGGTGTTAATAGTATTTACCTTTCAGAACTTTTGAAAGGATCGGAAGTAATGTACATAAAGCACCTACCACATTGTCTGGTATGTTTCAAGTGCTGTGCCAAAGCTTGCTATAATAATGACAGTGATAACAACAATAATAAAATGAAGTTAAATATTGTGGGAGATGTAATGATAAAGTAAACACAGCTCCTACTTCAAAGAAATTCCAGGATGGAGTAGGGGGAGATTATTTTTTATTGTTTATCTAAATGCTGAACCCAGTACCTGGTACTAGCAGTCAAATCAATTCATACTTTTCAAATAAATGAATGATGACTATGATATATATATATATATATATACATAGATAA
>NW_005871250.1:541337-554303 GCF_000147115.1 Myotis lucifugus
AAGGTAGAGTTTGGTAAAGGAATCAAAGAAGTCCAAACATGGAGTACTAAGATTTTTATGAATTATTTCTGATTGGGTAGGGGAAGAGAGAAAAAGAAATAAAAATTGGGGAAGGCACCATGGAGATATGGCATTTTAATATTTTTCAGTAGGCTGTTGATACATGATATGTGGGACGAAAAAGTCAAGAACATGATAAGAAACCAAGAAAAAGAATAAAAAGACTAAAAGATAATAGGAGGAAAGATGAAGAATACTTGCTTTTGAAACAAAAGATTTTATAAAATCAAAGATCCTCCACAAAAAATCAAAGGGAAAAAGTTGCTTTTTCATCTTTAGGAAACAAAGCATCATTCAGTTTCACATTTAATTTGTATAGTCTGGGGGAGTAGGGAAAAATGTTTACTCTCTTGTTTGGCCTATGTATAAAGCCCTGCAAACAGCCTTTTTTCATACATAAAATGTAGTGGACATCTGTTGTTTTGCTTGTTCAGCATCTGCTCTCTGCTTCTTCTGGCAAAAGAACCTCTGCTTCCCCAGGGGAACCCATTCCATGGGGTTTAGGTGGGCTGATCCTATTCCAACACAGGACTGGAAAGTAGCCCAAGCCTAGCCAATCAGAGAACCCCAATCTTCTTTCCATGTGATTGGCAGACACATGACTTATCCCTCTCTGGGATTTTTCTTCAGGAGCTCTTGTAGAAGCCATCTGGGTTGCTAAGCCAGAGGGAGGTAGTCTGGGTGCCTGGTGCCATCTTGCCCCCCACGGTGAGAGAGCCTACTAGAGATGGAAAGAATGAACAGGTCCCTGAATGCAACACTTTACTCTGTGGATCCAGATGGGCCTGAAGCCCAGTTATACTAACCAATATTGTATAGTCCCTTTCTAAAATAATGAGTTAGTTTGAATTGGGGTTTTGTCACTTGCAACAAGTACTTATATCCTAATTAATCACAGTTTTCTATCTAAGTCACAATCTATAAATTAAATTAAACAAATATTCCTGGACCACTTCATGCTGGACCTTATGTATCTAAAATGACCCACAGCTTCTAGCTGAGGACACAATGATGGATGAGATGAACAGGTCCCTGCCTTCATGTGACTCACACTCCAGCTGTGGAAATGGTGAGAAAAGTGCTAGGAGAGAGGAAGAGGAGAATGGAAGGGGGCACTATTGTTTGTTTCCCAACAGACATTCATCTCCCCATCTGCTAACCTCTCTCTCCTGGGGGGAACTCATTCTTGTTTATCCTTCCCTGAGCAGCCATATCTTTCAGGAAAGGTTGTGACCCCTCCCAGTCTTGGGGAGGGAATCTTGATTGGTGAAACTGATTCTGATAATCTCATTCTTTGACAACTGATTGACTTAGGCAAAGGCATGTGATATACCTCTGGCCAGTGAGACACAGGGGAGGTCAGGTGGAAATGAGAGGCTTTCTTAGCTCTTTTTGGCTTCTGGAGGTGGGTGTTCATCTGGGGCGCTGGAATGCAGCCTTACTGCCCATGATGAACTCTGAGGGGAGCCACTTACACGGGAAAGAACCCAGTGCTTGCGAGTGATGCTGAGCCTCTGAATTAACCTGCCTTGGATCTGCCCCTCTTTGGACTTCCTATTCTGTAAACTGGATGTGTAGATGTTTAAGCCACTCTTAGTCACTTGTTGCTGCAGGCACTCTATGGAACCAAGGATGCTATGCTATGGGAGCATCCAAGCAGTCAGGGAAAGTTTCCTACAGCCACTCTGGAGACAAACAAAGACACACAGAGGTAGGTGAGAGCAATGGCTGATCAGCAGAAGTCAGTGGTGGAAGTGAAACAGGAATAAATTTCTCCATGGAGATGCTTTGTGCTGCATGAGTGTTTGTCAAAGTCATCAGCTAACTACCTGTTTCAAAATCACCTGGGAGGAGGTGTGGATTGTCAAAGGGCAGGTTCCTGGGCCCTACCCCAGATCTACTGAATCAGACTTTAAATTTCAAACAAGCTTCTATGGAAGGTCTTTTCTTCACTGAAGGCTGGGAACCCTTGGTTTAGTGACCAGGAAACTCACACAGTCTTTGGCACTGAGATGAGAATTTTAGAAATCTTGATATCTGATACTAATGCATATTAAAGGGCTGTTAGAAAACATGCCAAATATCCTTTGGGTATTACACAGTATATTTTCACTGATGTGTTTGCCAACCTTCACATATGTTTAAAAAAATCGACTGGCAATGAAATGATGTTCTAATAAGGTAGATTAAACACACATTTAATTCACTCAATCCTGCCAGATGGTTTTTGTTTTTAAAAATTTAGCCTTTCTCCATCTCCACCAGCTCTGTCCCAGCCACAGGCATCTCTCACACCACCATGGCCGTTCTACCACACATCTTTCCTAGATCAGTGGTTCTCAGCTGAGGGCAATTTCCCAACCCCCCTGACCCTTCCCACCAGGGGTCATTTGACAATGCCTGGAGACATCTGGTTGTCATAACCCAGGTGTGTGTGATAAGTGTGTGTATGTTGTTATTGGCACTAGTGAATAGAGGCCAGGGATGCTACTCAACATCCTAAAATGCACAAAATAGCTTCTCTCCACTCCCAGCAAAGAATGATCTGGTCCAAGACATCAGTAGTGTCAAGGGTGAGAAATTCTGCTTTAGATAGATCCTCGATATCCCACAGATCTTAGGTCAAAGGCCCCTCACAGAATTCCTGTACTGTTTTTGGTTCTCACAGTCCTGGGTACTGTCCCTTGATTACATTTTCAGTTATATAGCGATATCATCAGTCATGATTATCTGCTGAATCTCTTTTTCCTTCATTAGACTCTAAGGTTGATGAAGGCAGGGACAGTATCTATTGAGCTCACTTCTCTAGTCCTAATGCCAAGCACAATATCTGCCCCACAGACGTTTACTACAAACATTTTTAAAATAAATAAAACTACGTTGTGCAAATTCCTGTGCATAAAACACACTAGTTAGCATAGCTCCTATCTACAAGAAAATGACATTCCTGCAGAGACTATCTGAAAATCCATATTACAACATAAGCATTTTGTAGTAGAAGAAAAGCACAGCGGTAGCAGTTCTGAAACCGTCTGGTCTCAGGACTTCTCTACATATTCAAAATTTATTGTGAACCTCAATGAGTTTTTGGTTTGGTGAGTTGCATCTATTGGTATTTATTGTAATAGAAATCATATCTGAGAATTTATAAAAAAAAATAACCCAGATGCATGCATTCCATTAGCAGTCAGAGTGATGCCTTCATCGTACTTCACCTCTGGAAGACCCCACTCTGTCCTCATGAGAGGATGAGAGTGAAAAAAGCAAAACACTTTGTAGGGTTGTCACAAAAACAGTGTTGATCCTGTGGACCATGCAAAGGGTCTCAGGCATTTTCAGGGTCCCTGGAACAACTTTGAAAACTTTATACTAAAGGAATACTAATGCCATAGAGATAACTTCCTGCAGAGGAATCAGGGCAAGCTACTTGGAAATGCCACACCTGAGCTGACCCTTGCAAGATGGGTGGCATCCAGACACCCCACATAGACATAGACACCTCTTCTGCTGGCCCACTACATGGTTCTATATCAAGAGTAGGCAAACTGTGGATGGAGAAGCAATTCTGGTTCACTGTTTGTCTTTGTTAATAAAGCTTTATTGGAAAATAGCCATGCCCATTCATTTACGTGTTGTCTATGACTACTTTCATGCTAAAATAGCAGAGTTGAGTAGTTGACCTGCAAAGCCTCCATCTGGCCCTTTCCATAAACATTTTGCCAACCCCCATTCTTTAGAATATTTATAAATGTAAATATATAAATAAACTTGATGTTGAACGACTTTTTAAAAAAAATCCACCTCCCCACCCCCACACTGGAATTGAGGTTAGTGAGTGGGTAAAAACATGGGAAAGAAATACCTCCATCAGGTGGGGTTAAAAGACTATTAGCTCAGTCATACTGACACCTTTGATTTCTAGTCTTCCAACACAGCGGAAGATTTGGGGCAGGTCACTTACCCATTTTGGGATGCTAAGGAGGATGGATTATACAGGGAAAACTTTACCAGCTGTCCAGAGATTAAATGGGCTGCCTTTCTAGATTGCGAGCTTCCCACATGTGGGAAGCTGTTTGGGGTTGCATGATCACCAGGCTCAACAGACAGGAATCAGGTCTTTGGAAATCAGAGGTATAACTGTACTAAATTAGGGAGCACAAACTCAGTGCTTAAGGGGGTAGGTAGGTCATGCTAATGAGTGAGTGGGCTGGGGTAAGATGAAAGGAGTGAGAGATGTGGCCAAACAGGCATAGGTGGCCCCTACTTGGTTCATTGGTTTCCTGCCATCTGGGGACATGAGCTCAGTGAAAGCAGACATCTGGATTTTAAAGTAAAATCTCCCAGTTTTTATAGCATGGCTCGAATATTAAACAAATAAAAAGAACATTATTCGAGTCAAATAAAACACATTAATACATCATTTTGTCACCCAGACCACCAGGATAAGGTGAACTTTTGTGCCTTTTCTAGCTTAAATATGCCTTGATTCTAAAATAAAAGCAATCCCTTATATTTATTGAGGGCTTTTGGATTTTCAGTGTCTTGACATCTTATCTCATGTTTTTGTATTTAATAGCACACTGAGGACTAGAACCCAGGACTTCCTATGCCAAGTCTAGTGTTCATGTTATGGTTGCAGGATCCACCATACCAGAAAAAAAGATTTGAACTTAGCAGAGTGGATGGGGTGGCATAAAATGATGGGCAGTGAAGGCAGAGAGTTCATCAGATTGAGTGAGTAGGAGGAGAGTCAGTAACAGGAGGTGGGTAGACATTACTGACTAGAGCAGCACACATAGAGAAGACAGTCCATCTGGGTCTCAAGAGGAGCTGCTCCACCCAGACTTTCCTGACTTCAAAGGTCCAGAAGCCAATAGATTCTTGTTTAATTTGAGTAATTTGAACTGAGTTTTGGTCACTTGCAATTTAAGAGTTTCTACAAAGTCTTAAGGCGGGGATTAAAATGTTGTTCTATGGTAGTACAAACACAGCCAGAGACAATCCTATCTAATAAAGAGAGAATATGCAAATTGACTGTCATGCTGTCACAAAGATGGCTGTGCCCACAGCAGAGGTGGGGTTTCTGTAAGGAACCTTAATGAGCAATTAGCAGGGACCTGAGGCTATGTGGCGCTGGGCCGGCACAGGGCACCTGAGGCTGTGTCTCCTGCCCAGTGTGGCTTGACAGGGGACCTCAGGCCATGCCCCCTGCCCTGGCGCCAGGCCTGGGGACCTCAGGCCATGCCCCCCACCCTGCGGGGCTTGACGGGGGGCCCTGAGGCTGCACCCCCCCGCCTGGTGAGGCTTGACAAGGGTGGGGCCAGCTGGGTCTGGATCTCGCCCAATAGGGGTGGGGCTGGCTGGGTCTGATTCTCGCATGATTTTGAGGTGCTGTGGGTGGGCGGGGACTTGACTCTGGGTCCTGCAGCGCGCCCCAGACTCTGACAGGGGGAAGATTTTCATATACATTTTACTAATTTTCTTTCATCTCTGACACTTCTATTATAGAGAAAGGGCAAATAGCAATATTAAAATATTTCCTTTAATTAATCCCTTTTTAATGTGCATGAATTCCGTGCACTGGGCCACTAGTATGTAAATGAATGGGCATGATTGTGTTCTAATAGAACTTTATTTACAAAGATAGGCAGTGGGCCAGAATTGGCCTTTGAGACCTAATTTGCCCACACATGCTATAGAATTATTCACTGGGGAGCAGAAGAAGTATGTGTCTATGCTGACTGTCCTGATGCCACCCAGCTTTCAAGGCCAGCTCAGGCATCATGTGGCTGGGTTATTAGACTAGATATGCCTACCCACTATGACATTCAAGGATGCTTTGGCCTGATTTGTCTCAGGATACAGAGGTAGAATCTCCATCCTCCAATTCAAGCAATGTTTTGAGGGAAAGTATCCTCCAACAGAATGCCTCCAACCATAAATACCAGTTCTATAACTGAGCATATGTTGGTGGAAGCCTCAACTCATACTGAGCCAGTTAAAATGCAAGGAAGGACAGCTAGCATATCTTTCAAGTTAGAGTCCAGGCTGTTAATTACTTTTGCAAAAGCAATACATAAACATGCAGATGGCAACTGTAGTAAATATGATCATCTATATATAAACATCAAAATCCAACCCACTCCTCAAGGCCTATCTCGTATGAAACATACTTCTAGAAATATATCCAGGTCTCCCCCCCTCACTCCCCTCCACATATGAGCTCTCTTTCTCTTTACAACGTCAGGATGCGCACTTCTTATGACTAAGCAGTGGCTCCCAAACTTGAGCATGCATCAGAATCCCAGGATATCAAAACACAGATTGCTAGGCTCCCCGCCTCCCCTGAGTTCCTGATTCAGTAGGTCTGAGTGGGGCTGAGTTTTCAGGTGATACTAATGCAGCTGGTCTGGATACCACATTTTGAAAGCCACACTGACCTGGAGCATAGTGTCATAATATCGTCACTTTTGTGCTTGCTTTATTTCCCTAGCAGATTGTAAATTACTAGAGGAGGGATGCTACTCATGTTTGCGTACCCTGGAGTATTCTTGTGGGCATTAAACAAACATTTAGACACACCCATGGGATGAAATGAGGAGTTTCATCAGGATAAGCTTTTGGTCAGGATAACTTGACAGCTGTTTCCTACAACAGGTATTTCTTGCACCCACGAGGAAGCCAAATAAAACAGACTTATTCCCAAGAAGTAATCAGTACAGGAAATTTCTGTGGCTAAACCACACTGTAATAGAAATCACAACACAGTCAAGTTTCAAGTTCAACATCTGGTAGAAGACCAAAACCAAAATGAAATTCATCAAATGGTTATGCAACCTTTCTTATACATAATGTGGTTACTAGGTGTATGTGTGGGGAGGGTGGGGGTGGACAATAACAAATTGTGGTTGGAGCATTGTCCCATACACCAAAAGATTGTGGGCATGTGCCTAGGCTGCAGGTTTGTTCCTTGAACGGGGCGCATATGGGAGGCAACCAATCAGTGTTCCTCTCTCTCTCTCTCTCTCTCTCTCTCTCTCTCTCTCTCTCTCTCAAATAAAAGCGTATCTTCAGGAAAGGATTAAAAAAAAAAAGAAAAAAATGCTGAAGGTTATCTAAATACCCTTTATAGCAGTGGTTCTCAACCTTCCTAATGCTGCGACCCTTTAATACAGTTCCTCATGTTGTGATGACCCCCAACCATAAAATTATTTTCGTTGCTACTTCATAACTGTAATTTTGCTACTGTTATGAATCGTCATGAAAATATCTGATATGCAGGATGTATTTAGGCGACCCCTGTGAAAGGGTCGTTCGACCCACAGGTTGAGAACCGCTGCTTTATAGGGCATCCAAGAAAAAAAAGTATGTTGGGAATCAGAATGTGACTGTATTTGGAGACAGGGTTTTTAACGAGATGACTAAGTTAAAATGAGGACATTAAGGTGAGCTGCTGTCCAATAAGACGGCTGTCATTATAAGAAGAGGAGATCAGGACACAGACATGCACAGAGGAAGGCCACGTGAAGACACAGGGAGAAGATGATCATCTACAAGCCAAGGAGAGAGGCCTCAGAAAAAACCAGCCCTGCTGGCCCCTTGATCTCAGACTTTTAGCCTCAAGAACTATCATAAAATAAATTTCTGTTGTTTAGGCCACCCATGAGCGGCATTTTGTTATGGCAGTCCTAGCAAACTAATATAGATGCCAGATCATTATTTTAAGTAGTACAAACGGTATAAGAGCTGCAGGGAATCAAGACCATGCAATACCCCTCAAGCAGAAGATGTCCTGTACCACCTACCCCTTGTCTCAGTCTTATCATCTTATGCCTGGGGGATCCCAACAGGTCCTAATTGGCCTCCTTTCCCCTCTCATTCTCCACACAGTAGCCAGAGTGATGCTTCCAAAATGCAAATCTGATGATGCAAATCCAATGATGCTTGATCCTGATCCCACCTCCTCCAGCGGCATTTAACACCATTCAGTGGTTTCACTTTGCTCTTGGGACAAAGCCAGACTCCTTGTCATGTTCTCTGAGCCCTGCATGGCTTCTCCCTGCCAGCCCCACCCCCCAACTCATCTCAGACCCACCTCCTTACCAGCAGTAGATGACAGCCACACTGGCTTTCTTTCTTTTCCCCCAAACACATCTTGCTCCCTCTAAACACTGGGAGATTCCCTTTCACAAGTCATGCCAGAGGCCCTTCCACGTTCAGATGTGTTACCCGTCCTGGAAAATGCATGCTGAGGCCCCCGGCTTTTGGCAGGAAGAATTCCCGACTGTTTAGGCCCCACTGCCTTCCTCACATTAGTCACTGGTAGAAACTGTCTAAGGAGCAGCTGAAAAGTGTCAGAGCCTTGACTGAGCTGTCTGCAGGATGTTCTTCCCAAACTAGACCTGGCGGATCCCGGTGACAGGCACCATTCACCTGTGAATTGTAAAAGGAGCTGAAGGGTGAAATTCTGGGCCTGTCGGCCAAAACACGTCACCTGCTCTGATGGGCATGATGAAAGGATTCTTTCTTTTTGGTCTGGGTTGCTCACTGTCTTTCCAGACACAAAGAGAGGAGCAAAGCCTCTGTCCTATGCTCACTGTTCTGCATAGCTTTTTATCACCATTTAATTACAGAGAGCACACTTTCTGAATGAGATACTGAAATGCATGGTTGGACTCATGACCTAACAATGGATCCTAGTACCTGAAATCAGGACAACTTAACCAAAGGATGCTAGATTCATAATGAACCGACTCTTTCTACCTTGCCCCATTTACCTATAACCCAAATAAAGCTGGATTTGCCTTGTGCTCAGTTTCTGTGTAGAATTATATTCAATTTTAATGAAGAAACATAGCCAGCAACCAAAAGTAGTAAACAACACACAATTCGAACATATGCTTCTCTCTCCAAGAATAACCAAGAAAAGAAGGCATGTACTTAGTAACTGGCAAAAACAGAGGCCAATTCAAAGGCTTTTTCATTCATTGCCTCATTTAATTGACATTAAACATCTGAGTCAGACCAGAGGACATTCTTCCTGTTTTACAGATGAGAAAACTGAGGGTTAGGGAACTGAAGAGGTGTCCAGACTCCAACACACCCCTTCTCACACCTAGTTCAGGGAACTTTCTTTTCTACACTAACACACACCACTAGACTTCCTTGCCACCATTTTGCATCCTAAAATATTATTATTATTTCCTGGGACTAATGTCAGCAAAAAAAATGATTATTGCTGATATGAGTTCACAATATCCCAAGAGATTCATTACCATTTGATTTTCAAGCCCCAGTTAAGAGCTCAGACAAGAGGAAGCAAACATCACTGAAGCATACAAGCATTTTCACTCTCACAGCCTCTCTAAACTAGATTAATGCTTCTAAAAAAATCCCACCAGAATACCTCTCTCCTAGCCAAAGAGGCATTCTGTCCCCAGTCGGCTCTGGGAACCCTGGTACAATAATTAACATGTGGGCCAGAGGCCCAAACTCATTGGCACCAGACAGATTCTCGGATGAGAAACAGTAGCCCCAAATCCTACTCACATAAAGGGCTTATTGCCATTATCTGTTGAAAGGGATACGGATTTCAAGGGAGACAGCAAGGTAGAGAGAAAGCATAATTTTGGCTTTGGAGGATGTAGGTGGGGGGAGGGGCACACATCTCCCCTGTTTCAAAGCCCCTTACATTTTCACCAGAGCATTCCCTAAGTTCATACCCTCCGTGGACTTTGCTACTGCCAAAGAGCATTTCCCCATAGCACCGACGTCACGAAGCCAAAATAATCCAGGTCAGCCAACACATTCCAGTTCTAAAACAGGAGGTTTCAGAGTTCTTGCAGACAGGATTAGCTGTGGGTGATGCCGGGTGCCCTGGGCTCAGGAGTGGCTGCTTGGCCTGGGGCTGACTCCATGGAGAGAAATGGCCTCAGTGAGGGCGTTCAGATCCAGAACCCCTCCCCGCCAAAAAGGTGGTTTGATTATTAGAGGGAGAGAGAGGGAGGGGATTAGGCCAAAAAGCTCCCCAAGATGGGTCAGAGGTCTGAAAAGTGCTGAACAAGATGATGGGTGTGGACACAGGCATTCATTCCACTTGCTCTTGGGCCCTGTGCTGGGCATGGATGTGGAGGGCCCTAGAGGTGGAGGACAACTCCTGTGTGTTAGGTAATTAGATTGTTTGTGCTTCAGCTTCTTCTTGACCTAGAGCAGGGGTGGGCAACCCCTGGCACACGTGCCAAACATGGCACACCAGTAACTTTTGCTGGCACGTGAAACCCTCTCTTATAATCTTACATTTACAGTTTTTTTTCTTAATATTGACTTTTTAATTTTTCAGATAAATTCAGTGTAGGTGCATCTTAGGTAAATAAATAATTTTACATAACATGTATACATTAAAAAATAAATGTATTTTTTATCATCATATACTGTGTTTTTGTCGCTCAAATGAATTTTATTATTTCTTCAAGGTTCTTCACATACGTACACCTTAAGAGATATCAAGTAGGTGTAACATGTTCTCAAAAAATTAGGGTTGGCACGCAGAAGAATTTTGAGTCAGAGATTTTGCTGGTTTTGGCACGCACTCACAGAAAGGTTGCCCACCCCTGACCTAGAGAAAGATGCAGAACCCCCAGGCTACATCCCAACAGAGGGACCACAAAGCATAGCTACACATGGAAGGTGTCCCAGCCTTCCTAAGAACAGGATATCCTAAAGCTGCCCTGAGTCCCTTGACACAGAAAGCTTTTCCTGAGTGAGCACGCTACAGTGACACCAGCATTATTCTGGTGTCACTTTTCTAGCACCCAGCAAGCCCCAGGGAAGACCCGGCTCCAAGCAGAAAGTGCCAAGTCAACACAAACAGATAAAGTCCATGTACTGAAGCTCATGTTCGTTGGCGCAGTTATCTATTCGGCAATATTTACTGGCTGATTTCTATGTGCTAAGGACTGGGGGTACATTGGTAAATAAAAAAAGAACATTTCCCTCTCCTTTGGGAGTTTACAATTCTTCGGGAAAGATACGTAGTAAGTAAATAAAAACATAAACAGATAATAAAACTGTGACAAGTAGAATGAAGGAACAGAATAAGGGGACAGGCAATCTGAAAGTAAAACATTTCATCTGAAACTACAAAAAGGCAAGGAAGCCCATCATGGAAGACCAGGGGCAAGAGCAGTGTAGGTGGAGAAACAGCATGTGCCAGGGCCCTGAGGCTAGAAAGCCCATGGTGAGCTCAAGGAGGCTAGTGCAGCTGCAATATGAGGGCCAGGGAGAAACCTGAACGAAATAAGTTGGAGAGGAGGCTCTTGAAATGTACAATGCTCAAACGTTTACCAAGCACGTTCCCAGGTGTTGTTATAGATGAAACAGCCCTTTGAGGTAAGCAAGGCTGACAGGATGCACCCACTGAATTGATGAGGATGCTCGCAGATGTCACAGAGTTAGTAGGAGATCTGAGATTGGAGTCACTCTTCCGTTTCTAAGCCTAGGAATCTTTTAAAGGGTCTCTCTCTCTCCCTCTTTCTAATGAGTAATGAAATACCCTATATAATAAAGAGCTAATATGCAAATGGTCATCATGCCCTGGTGTCCTCGTGCCCTTGCGCCCTCGCGCTGGGGCCAAGGGACCTGAGGCCAGGCCAGGGGACCTGAGGCTGCGCCCCCTGCCTGGTGCCTGGCCGGGGGACCTGAAGCTACGCCTCCCACCCTGCAGGGCTTGGCCGGGGGTGGGGCCGGCCGGGTCTGGGTCTTGTGTGATTTCGAGACTCGCACGGGTGGGCGGGGACTTAACTCTGGGTCCCATGGCGTGCCTCAGACTCTGACAGGAGGGAGAGTTTCATATATATTTTACTAATTTTCTTTAATCTCTGACACTTCTGTTATAGAGAAAGGGCAAATTGCAATATTAAAATATTTCCTCTAATTCCCTTTTAATGTGCACGGATTTTGTGCACCAGGCCACTAGTATAGATTATAATTACAATGAGTTTAGACAGATTCATAAATCCATGTAAACAACATCTCAATCAAGATAGGACACATTTCCATCACTCCAGATAATTTGCTGCCACCTTTTGCAATCAGTCACTGCTGATTGCAGGCAAACTCTGTTATGGTTTCCATCCACATAGATTGGTTGTGTCTGTTCTTGAACTTCGTATAATGGAATCATACAGTATGTGCTCTTGTTTGTCTGGCTTCTTTCACCCAGCATGCTTTTGAGATTCATTCATGCTGTGGCATGTACCAACAGTTGGTTCATTTGTTTGCTCAGTAGTATTCCATTGTGTAAATGTACCACACTTTGTTTATCCATTTGTCTATAGATGAACATCTGGTTATTTCCAGCTTTGGGATGTTATGAATTAGGCTGCCAGGAACATTCTTGCACCAATCTTTTTGCAAGATATACGTTTTCATCTCTCAAGGGTAAATACCTAGAAGAGTTGCTGGATCCTAGGTAGGTGATTGATGAGTTGTTAAGAAACTCACAGTTTTCCAAAGTTGTTGTACCATTTTACATTCCCACCACAGTGTACAAGGAATTTTAGCCATTTTGGAGGGTGTAAAAAGGTGGTTTTGATTTGCATTTCCCTCATGACTAATGACGTTGAGCACTTTTTGTGTGCTTATTGACCATTTGCATATGTTCTTTTGTGAAGTATCTGTTAGAACTTCTTGCCCATTTTTGCTGCTTTGAGTGTTCTAAGAAGTCATCGCCTTTCTCAAGGTCATAAGATATTCTCCTGTATTTTCTTCTAGAAGCTTTAGTTTATTTAGGTCTATGATCTATCTAAAATTAATTTCTGTGTGTTGATTAGTGATGAATGAACTTGTCAATTATGAGGACTCCTTCATTTTTATTTTAGATTTTACTTTTTATTGTGGCATAACTGC
>NW_005871250.1:554403-556644 GCF_000147115.1 Myotis lucifugus
GTAGCCACATTCAGATCATTTGAAGACTCCTTTTTAATGTCGAGGATATTTGTTAACCTCTCTATATCGGTATTGCATTTAAGTAATAGTTATGGTAGCTTCTTGCCACATTGATTTTTCTCAAACCCATGCATTTGACAGAAGGTTATGCATTTGAAGCTTGGTGCACACATGGATTTGTAAGCTCCAGCAATAATCCTCTGGCTCCCCAGTGGTTTGTGGCTTGCAGTTGGGAGCAAATACACTATACTCTACAAGAGGAGTGCTAGGAAATGCACATGAATAAACCATGTTGACTTATAGCAAATGAGCGGAAGCCTAAGAATGTTTTAAACAAGGGCCAGGGACTTCAGAAGAGGGAATACAATCACTTCAGGGGTGGATATGAGAAAGCTGGAGTGGAAGAGTCTTTTAGCCTAAAGATGGCTAGATTCTGATAGATGGGGGTGGTTGTAGGAGGTAATTGCCAATGGCATGAACAGCTAAAAATGCACCTTAGTTAGAATCCAGCTGAAACCAGTGTAAGCAAAAAGGGAAGTTTTGTTGTTGTTGTTACAACCAGAAGGTCTGGGGTGGGCGTGGTAGGTAGCCTCTGGCCTCAAGTCTGGCTGGACACAGGGGCTTCACTCTATGGTCAGAGAGCTGATGTTCTCTATTTTCAGATAGCTTCTTCTCACATATTAGACAAGTATGGCCACGTATCCCCCAACCCTCATCTCCTCAGCTCAGCAACCTCAATGGAATGAGTACTTCTTCTTCCCAGTATCTTCTTATCCAATTTCAGGAAATACTCTGGCAGGCTTCTCTTGGGTTAGTGTCTACTGATGAACAAATCCTTGTGGCTAAGGGAGGTCGGAAACTCTGGTTGGCTAGTCTAGGTCCTATGCCACCCCCGGGGGAGGTGCAGAACATCACAATGGACAGCCCATTAGTACTACAAGGAATCGAGAGGAGTTCTTGCAAAGAATCAGAAGGAGGGATGATAAAACATACTGGACAGACAACACAGCACTGTATTGCATTACAAGGGAATGTGGGCCTCGAATAGGAAATGTGAATGGGGAGCAATGCAGGAGGAGGCTTTGCTCTGGGCATTGAAGCACTAGCCTGGAATGTCTGTATTTGCCCAGTCGGGAGAGTCTCTGGCCTGAGGGTCATTCTCTGCAGCCCAGGAGCTGGCTACTGAACAGATTCCAGGGCAGCCTGCGCAGCTGGCATTTGGTTGGCCACTTGAGAAAAGTCATACAACACCAGAGTGTGACTTACAGGGTGTGCCGAATATGAAGGCAGCAAACAGAAAAGAGACAGCTTTGTACAGTCCTTCCTGTGTCTGTACTTCCAGTGCATCTTCTCTATTATATTTGAGGGAAACTCCCCTTAGTTACAAAGATGAACTAAATAAGGATTAGGCATTTCTGTGCCATCATTTTGCATTGGAATGTCAAAATTGGAAGATACCTTGGAGGTCATGTAGTATAGGGGTCAGCAAACTTGGACCCATGGACCAAATCACTGTCCTTTCTTTTTGTAAGTAAATTCTGATTAGACCGCAGCCCCATCCATTTGAGGACACACCATCTGGGGCTGCTTTCATTGCTATGGAGACTTTATGGGCTACAAAGCTCAAAATATGTACTATCTGGCCCTTTATAGAAAAAGTGGTGTGTCAACCCTGGTCTAGGTTGACATGCTTCCTACTCAATTAAGAATGTCCTCTACAACATTAATTTCACCTCTGATGCATGCCTATGATCAAAAGAAACAATTCATGGAAAGTTTAGAATATAGTCTGATGTATAAGGAGCACTCCTTAAATGCTAGCTAAAAATAATCCTGGGCTATCAATACATAGTTCCCTCTCCCAATGAAAGATCAAGAGGTGACTCTATCCTAACAGTACCAGGTGTTGATTAATTTGTATATGTAAAGGGGTTTTTCCCCAGCACACATGTATTTCCTTACTTCACCACTATTAAACATTATTGTTTTCTATGTGCCAAGCACTGTGCTAAGCATTTTATGTCCAACCCTTCACTCAGTGCTCCCCAAATATTCCTGTCTTGAGAGGAAACGGGAGCTTTGGGGGTAAAGCGAGTCTCTGGAGGCTGCACAGCTAGTAAGTGTCTGAGCTGGAATTTGAACCCAGGCAGTCTGACTCCACAGCTCCAGTGCTTATCTAATACACTATCTAGGCATCTCGATTTGGTCGGTAACCTAGTTTTCGAGTATCAGTTCTCACAG
>NW_005871250.1:556744-571929 GCF_000147115.1 Myotis lucifugus
CCCATTGGCCATGGACTGTTAACAAATACTCCTCCAGCCTGGCATTTAAAACTCTCAACGATCTGATCTCACCAACTCCAGCCTTATTCCTCACTTCCCACCTACTCAGACGCTCCAGAGTGTAGGCAAGCTGGACTTCCTGACATGTCCCCAAACACTCTGTATCTGTTTATTTCGCCCTCCACCCCACCCAAGAGCCCAGGATGCAGACGTTGTGCAATAGGGTTTGTGGAATGCGTGCCTGGGAGAAGAGTGAATAAGCCCATCTGGAATGCCCCTTCCTGCCCTTCTGCTCCGCCTAACAGAAGTTTATTCATCCCTCAAGGTCTTCTCCATGCAGTATTCCCAGGTTTTCCAAAGGCATTTGGCCTGTCTTCCTCTTCACTTTTCCCGCTCAACACCCATGATGGCTCCTCTGTCCCTCCGTGATGCTGGAAGGAGGCAGTCGGAGTTCATGCTCCCTGTCCTGTGCATCTCCTACCTCACAGTGCCTGGCACCTCGCCATACAGCAGCGCGGGGATTTGTGTCATTGCCCCAGTGAATGGGAGAGCAGGGCTGGGACATCTAACAGGAGACCCTAAGAGCAAGCAGCCCATGACCTTCATCACAGAAAAATGGGGAGGGACAGTGAAAAGGAGGAAGAAGGAAGGGGTGAAGGGAGGCCTCAGAGTAGGATCAACATGATTGCAAACACCTGCCCCGCCACTTCCTAGCTCGTGTGACTGTGGCCAGGTGACTTTGCCTTTGAAGCTCATTTCCCTTTTATGCAAAATGGAATATAATGTTCCTCCTTAAATTCATCGATTCATATATTTGTTAGGCTTTGTTACCTATTAAATGTGAGATTTGGGATTAATGACTTCTCTGAGCCTCAGTTTCCTCCCTTTGTAAAAATGAGGATATTAGTGTCTACCTCCTAGGACTTTGTGAGGGTCAAGTGAGTTTATGTCTGCGAAAAGCGTAGCGCTCTGCCAGGTACACAGTAAATGTTCAACAAATGTAAACTGTTATTAGCAATCATCACTCTGTGTGAAGCACTGGAATGCGTTTGGAGGACTCAGCAGTGAACAAAAAAGACAGGTCTGTCACAGAGCTGTCATGTGGCTTATTGTCAGAAGAGGATAACAGACAGAAATGAAGAGAACAAGCTATTGGGTAAAACAGTTACCAACTGTGGCAAGTTCTGTGAAGGATGGTGTGAACCAACATAACACGGGGACCTTCCTTAGATGCAGAATGCAGGCAACGCCCAGGTAGGATTGTTGCAAGGATTAAAATATAATACATATACAACATTTACACTCAGATAGGCTATAGTTGGAAAAGAATGTCTCTTGATTAGGAGGAGGAAAAAAATTGATCTGAGGCTAAGGCATCTCAGATGTGGGTTGGGCTTCTCTTTGTTCCAAAAATGCTCCCTCCCACATCCCTTCTCCCTACATGTCATGGGCCCAGGCTCTGTCTCTCTCCTTTGAAAGAGGGATTTATGGTCACTTGAGGTTCCTGTACCATATAATCCTGGCATGATAGGCAATTCTCCTTCCAGAACAACACACGCTGACTGTGAAAATATCTAATTTTATGGTTGCCTTATATCATCCTTGGACAGGCAGGGTCCAGATCTCTGGGCTGTTTCCCCGGATTTCACAAAGCAGGGACAGACCTCCAGCTGCCCGACTCCTGCACGCCGAGAGCAGCCTGCTGTGGGAAGATTTGACACTTGGTGGAGGGTACTTCAGGTGCTTAAAATAGATCAATTGTGCCATTCGACTATTGCAATGCAGTTGTTTCATTGGCCTGGATGGTGCTGGTGAGGGCAAGAGATGACAGCCCATGGAGAAAGACCTGTGCTTTGCACAAAATTAAGCAGATGCCAGGAAGAAGCTTTGGAAATGATACAGGCAGTAGAGCGTGGAATTCTGCCAGGAGAGGGGGTGGGGCTGTTGCAGGAGAACATAGCAGCAACCACAGCACTGGGAGCAACAGGGCAGCAAAGTGGAGCCTGTCTGGACCCCCTTGTCTGCTGGGTGACACACTTAGGAAAGAGGCTAGAGACTTCTGTATTCCAGGAGTCAATCCAATAGCGTTGTGTGAAATTGTCAAGGGACCACCCATACTCTGAGGCGAACACAAAACCAAGGCGAGGGGCTGGCTCTGGCATCTCCCTACTGCCCCTTCACTGCCCTGTCCCTGGCGTGTTCGAGTCCTTCCACTGTTCTGGCGGCTCTTTCCCGGGCATGCTCCCCGTGATCCCTGTCCCTCCTTGAACACAATGCTTCAGACACAGCCTAATCAGGGTTCTGCGGAGCAGTGCTGCAACCTCTTCCTGCCCATGCAGCCTGGAATCACATTGTCCAGCAGCCCACATGGCTCCGTTCCTTCCTGCCAAACTTGAGATCCACCCACCCCTCCCCCCCCAACTCTCACTCCAGTGGCTGTGCCTGTTGTCAACAACACTGGGAAGTCGTGGCAGCTGAGGAGGGGACGCCTTCAGGTCATTTTGGAGAGGTCTGAGTGACCAGATGTGGACACAGACTGAACGTGGGAGAGTGAGAGAAAAGGGAATGCACAAGGCCTACTTTCTAATGACTAATTTAGGTGAGTGGGCGGATGGAGGTTCTAGCAATCAACTGGAACCAAAATGTTGAAGCAGTTTTCCCCCTTTATTCTCTTTAAAGAATAAGTTTATTAAACTGTAGGTTAATGGAAGTTTATTAAGATTTAGGCTGAAATACATTGGAATACCCAGGTGGGCAACTTAGCAGATGGTCAGGAGAATGAGTCTAGAGCTAGAGAGGCCTTCATTGTAAAGAAAAAGAGCAAGCTTTGCATGAATAAATTAATTCATCAACTATCTTTTGAGCACCTACTATGTGCCAGGCACGGTGCTTTGCTTTCTATGAATTATTTGCTACCCTGAAGAAAATCGGCCCTCAACTGAAGAAATGAGGTCGGCGTTATCTACTTTCTCACCTTTCTTTCTCAAGCAGGAGAACTCCAATTTGACAAAGGAGAGGTTTTGAGTAGCCATATGGGGGTCAATGTGTGGCCTTTCAGTAACCACTCCTTAGCTGGGTGCGTGTGTAAACTGCCCTTACTGTTACGGAGCTGCAGCTGTTGACTTGATGTCCTCAACTGCACCAGGCATGTCTCCTGTGCCAGAACAGCCTCGGGAACAGCTCAGCCTCCCAGGGCACCTTCCTTTGGGCTGGAAAAGGTGCCCAGAGCTGGAACCAATTATCCAGAATTTCCTTCCTTCGGTCTGTGCCTCAACCCCTACTCCTAGGTTCCCCTGGAAACAAAACTGACCTCTGGGAGATGGGGCGGGATGTTGTTTGCCCAACTGTATCCAACAGGATATGATATCTCCCTCCTGGGAATAGCTCAGCTGGGGAAATAAGGACATGCAGTAGGGTTTTGCTCACTTCAAGAGGACCTCAATAGCATGGCAGTGTTAATCAATTGCTAACTCCAGTCAGGACTTTCTTTCATAATAATTAACAGATATGCTGCAGTTTCCACATCTCTGTGTGAAGACACACTTCTCCGTGTTTGATGTTACATGGATCATCTACTAGACAGGGTTTAACAATTCAAATGCTTACAGCAGCAAGGGAACATAAAAACATTCAGCTGCTCTTGTGCAAGTTAATAGGAAGTGATGGCAATAGTGGCACACTGGAGGCCAGTACCCGCACCACTGAAAACAGCAATCCGACTGACTGACTGTTGTCACACAGGAAAATGGAGCCAGGGATACAAGACCTTCCAGTTGTTTTTTTCAGAGAAGCTGTAAATCCTAATTTTGATTTCCCGACTTCTCAGTGTTGGTAGATGATTCAAATTCATGAAAACCTGGTGTAGGGCAATTACAACATGTCCTGTCATGCTGATCACCAGCTGGCCCTGTTTGATCTGTGAAGGCAAGGGCCATGTCTGTTATGTTTACTGCTGTGTGCCCAGCATCAGGCCCAGTGCAGAGGCTGGCCAGTAAATATTTGTTGAGTGAACAGATGAGTAAACCAATTCTTATTCTCCGTATTGGACATTCCCAGAAACTAGGCAGATTGAAAACCAGTACCATGACTGTTCATTCCGTTACACTATGAGATGTGACAGTTGTGCATAATGACCTGAACGGAGGGTCAGGTGGGGAGTGTGTGTTTTCTGCAGACAGACCAGCTGGGGGCTACCAAGCCACTGGGGACCTCCTACATGTGAACTCTCCCCTTCAGGTTCCCAGAGGTGGTGAAATTAGGGTTTAAACATCAAGAGTAGGCAGATAACCTTTGTGACACGCGTTTTAATAATAAACTATCACTAGCCCAGGGGAATAGCTGATGTTTAGGGGAAACCAATCCACAACAAAATCTTCTCCTGGGGGGGGGTCATTTACTTAACAAATACTATGTTATGGCTAGAATTGTGTACCCCAAATTTATATTTTGGAGTCCTAATCCCTAAGACCCCAGAATGTGACCTTATTTGGAAATAGAGTCTTTACAGAGGTAAGCAAGTTACAACAAAGTCATTAGGGTGGGCCCTAATACAATACCACTGGTATCCTTATCAAAAGGGGAAATATGGACACAGAAACACACATAATGGGAAGATAATGTGAAGAGAGAAAGGGACAAGACCAAAGAAGGGGTCTGAGGACAGGAGGAAGCTGATGAAATGAGAGAGGAGGGATCTTGGCCCATTGTACATGGTATATGCATGATGTTTCAACCTCAAGGATGAGCCAGCACTGGGTTTTGTGCCTAGGAAAGCCATACCTTTCAGGAGCTCTGGGTGTTCCGACTATGTGAGGAGCACAGCATTTATGGGATACAGAATTGACTTTGGTGCTCAGGGCCTCTGGCACTCTGGGGTCAACTGCATCTCCTGTAGACCAAGGAGAGAGGCCTGGAACAGAATTTTCCTCATGGCCCTCAGAGGGGACCAACCCTGCTGAAACCTTGGTTTTGGACTTTTAGCTTCCAGAAGTGTGAGATAATACACTTCTGTTTTTTAAGCCTCCCAGTTTGCAGTACTTTGTTATGACAGCTCTAGCAAATTAATATACACTATTTTTATTTGTTTTATAGACACTTGTTATATGCCAGGCACTGTTTTAAGCAATTCACAACTATTAATTTATTTATTCTTTACAACAACTCTATGAGAGAGGCACTGTTATTATATTCCCTGTGATTATCATTAGAGGTGAAGAGCTGAGGTACAGAGGGGGTAAGTGACTTGCCCAAGGTCACACAATAAGTGTGAGGGCAGAACTGGAATTTGAATCCAGCTATTTAGTTCCATTCTGTGCCCTTAAGAGCTACAGGAGAACAATTTAATTGGCAAAGGTGCTTATATACTTCTGGCTGTTTTCTGTTCTTTTACAATGGTATCTGGCTGATGTTGGGTATCAGCCAGTTGTTGACCATTCACCATGGCAGATGTTATCTAAGCCAGATAAAGCTTTTGCCAGATAGGAAAGCTGGAGTTCAGAATTGATATCACTTCCTTTATGCAATACAACTACTCTTGAAATCACATTGTGATTTGCAGAGATGTGTTATAGTCATCATATTGTTGCATGGTTTTTCAATTGTTCCTTACATTATTCCTCTAACCCCCCTTAGCCTCAAGTAATCGTTCATCAACTATGGTTTCATTTGGGAAGCACTGTTGTTGTGTTTTTAAATCTCTGTCCTTATAAAGTATACAGTCATCTCTATTTTATCTGTTTTGCAAATATAGAATTTTTTTTAGAGGGCATCCTATGTGCTTGTATTTGTAAAAGCACATTTTCTCGAGGAATTCTTAGAGTTCCTGACACGGTCAACGGCATCAGCAGAGGAAGGTCATCATGCTCCTTGTGCTGCATATCTTTAGTTCTGAACTCCCTGGCTCTCCAGATCCACTCTGCTCCCTTCTCTACCCTGCAGTGTACCCTGGGAGGCTGACCATGATGTGCCTTCCTTGCTCTCTGGCTCTTGGTTAGACTGAGCCAATGGGGAGCACTGTAGGAGATCCGTGGGGTTGCCGTGCATGCGCTGGCTGCCTTTCGGGAGCCAGGGGCCACAGCTCCTGCCAGGCAGTCCTTACCCTATAGCGTACTGGGTCTCTGGGTTCCTTTATTTTTTATTTTTTGCCCATCAGACAGTTGTGATATGAGTGGTAATGAGCTGCTGTTACTATCCTCCTGGTACTGGACCATCCTTGCTTCTCCTCATTTATTTCTCTACACCCTTCTTAAACACTTGCAAAGACGCCTTCTATTTAGCACCCTTCAAATTGCCCATCTGTTCCCTGCCAGGACCCTAACAGATAGACTCCTCTTCTACATCCTATTAACTCAATCAGGTGATTTTCTAAAGGATCTTTCCCCTTATTTCTATTCTTACAACCATCAAAATCCTGGCCCTCAGGCTTTTCCTGAACTAGTGTAATTATCTCTCACCCAGGATCCTAACTTCCTGCATTGCCCTTTTCAACCCAGGCCATATACAACAGCAGGTTAATAATCTCCCTGAAAGCTGTGGCTTTCCTATGGACAGAACCTGGTGGTGGCTACAATACCTTCAGCAAAACAGGCTAATTTTCAACCAGAGGGGTTGTCTCTGATGATACCATCATTGCAGAACTTTGCTCTACTCAGCAGCCAACTCAATTTCAGGTTCAGTTCCTTCCCTGAGACTCAGTGCCAGTGAGTTTCTCATGTTATTTCACTTAATCCTCACAACAACCCTGTACATTGGCATTACTGCTCACATTTTACATGCGATAAAATTCAGGCTCAGAGACAAGATCTATCCTGCCCAAGATCACAGAGAGAGTACACCAAAGGTCTTGCATTTGAACTCGGGAATCTATAATTCAGAGCTCAGGTTCTTACCACCCCAGGATGGTGTTGCTTATCCATGACATCTTTGTGGGGGTTGTATGACCCCTCAGTACTCTCTTCAACAAAACTTGTTGACATGCCAGTCCATGATAGAGACCCAGGAAGAGGTCAGAGGGCAGGAGGAAGGTGATGATGACTCCAGGCACCCTTGTACATGGTATGTATGGTGCTTCAACCTCAAGGATGAGCCAGCGTTGCGTTTTGTACCAAGGAAAGCCATAGCTTTCAGGAGCTCTGCGAGTTCTGACCCAAGTAAAGAACACAGCATTTTATGGGACACAGAAATGACTCTGGTGCTCAGGGGCTCTAGCATTCTGGGGTCAACAGTCTCCCCTCACTTTGGACCTAGAGGCTTTGGAAATCCTGGGCCAACGTGGGAATGGGAGACACTGACAGGGGATAACCAAAAACTTATTGTTGCCTAAGAATATGCACTTCAGATGGTGGTGCCCACATGGTTCTAGGGTTTTGTGAGAGCAAGGGATCTGGGGTCAGCTCCCTCCTTGCTGTGTGGTTCAGGAAAATGACCTGGATGTGTGTGACGACAGACTTGAGGCTCTGAAGGAACAGGACCAAGGTGCATGGAGAGTGCACATCAGGGGCATACTAGCTGGGCTGGGGAGCTGGGAGGGCTTCCCCAGCTCTAGAGGGCAAGGAGACCAGCTGGGGGGAGGGGGAGTGGGCAGAGGGTTTGGTGCTATAGGGGGGAGCTTTCCAGGAGAAAGCAACAGCACATGCAAGGTTGCAAGGAGCAGGAGCTAGAGAGAACGGAAGGAGGTATATGGGATGGGAACACAGAGGTGGTGCAGTGTGGATGAGATAGGCTGTGAGCAAGGCCGGGCCAGGCCACTTTGGACCTGCAGGTCTCACTGAGGGGTTTCCTCTCACATCTTAAGAGCAATGAGCAATGAGCATTTGTAAAAAAATAATAATTTTAGAGATGGAGGAGGGAGAGAGAGAGAAACATCAATGTGAGAGAGACACATTGATTGGTTGCTTCTGGTTTGCACCCCGAACCCAAAACCTAGTTATGTGCTCTTACCAGGAAGCTAACCTGAAATCTTCTGGTGCACAGGATGAAGCTGCAACCATCTGAGCCACACCAGCCAGGGCAGGATCCAAATTTTAAGCAGAGTGTGATGTAGAGGGTGGATGGAGAGAATGGAAGGGGCTGGAGTGGATGACGGGAAACCAGTTGGTGGGCTGCCTCAGTAGGTCAGGAGACAAATGACAGATCCTTGGAATTAAGTTGGGGCACAGGCCAGGGCAAGGAAAGGCTGGTGGTAGACCCAGCGGAGGCCAAGGTAGAGGCAATTGCTGTTTTCCCTTTCCTTCCGCTGAAGCTCTCTGAGGTGCTGTCTCAGTGTTAGCCCCAGGGCTCCTGAGCCCTGCGTGTCCTGCTCATGCCTTTGGTGTCTTCTCCCTGCAGGGAGCTCTCCTTTCCCTCCCTATGGGCTCTGAGGGCCAAACCCCACCTGTTACATTCTGCAGGTCTGAACCACCACCCACCCCATCATCTCCAAAATTACCCCCTTCTCTCAAATTCCTGTCCTGAAGCTCAGCTGGATTTCAGAAGAAAGGAAAATGCACAAAAATGAAACAAGAACGCA
This sequence comes from Myotis lucifugus, assembly GCF_000147115.1. NCBI lineage: Eukaryota > Metazoa > Chordata > Mammalia > Chiroptera > Vespertilionidae > Myotis > Myotis lucifugus. The sequence goes on from NW_005871250.1 coordinate 565,251, forward strand.
CACTAAGGTGTCGCTGAGTGAGCACTCCCCCGTTTTTGCCATCTAAGGCATGTGTTTCTTATTGATAAAAACAATATACATATGTTTGCAAAGCATTTTTCTCATAATCCAGTGTCATCCTGAAAATCACACTTCTGGGACTCCTCTCAATTTATGACGACGGTGTAACGTCCGAGAGGTTGAGCGATCATATTGTCATAATGCTTGCTACTGTCATGAAGCCAACAGCGACAACTGCCAAAACAGCCACCGCAGCGCCGACGACAGTCTGACCACCATCGCTGACGTGATGCCAGCCATGCCCAAGGCACCACATTCGGAATTTTATACAACACAGTAACGTGTATCTCCATTCCACACCGAGGGAGGGCCTGTATTCCCGTTTTGTGGATGGGACCACCATGCTGTGGACCACAGCTAATAAATGGAAAAGGAGAACTGGAACCCAGGACCACCTGACTCCAGGGACCAAGCTCTGTCAGCTCTCACACACTGTCCCAAGGCTGCAGCCCCTCCTCCTCCCCAGATGCAGTGATTAGGACTCAATAATACGCTCATGCTTTGCCCCCCCTTCAGTGGTGACCTTGAACCATGGATTAGGAACGGTAGGCACTGTCAAACTATCATGCATCCAAGAACCGTTCATAATCCAACTATTCATTCCATGACTTGAAGAAGGTATTGCAAACCTTTAGAAGATTTCACCTATAAGACGGGGGTAATAATGCAATTCCACAGGGTGGGTGTGAGAGTTTGGGGTGCTCATGCAGGTGAAATGCTCAGCACAGTGGCTGGGGGAGAGTGAGGACCCAGGAAACCGAAGTGAAAGGAAAGCTGAGTTTCTCTGAGGCTTCATTTCAGGCATGAAGATTAGGTTAAGAATGTCACATCGCTAAGAGGAGAGCATTTTTGCTTAGATCAGGTCGCCCCAGAGATGTCCTGTCAACACCCTGTTCCTATGTCCTCAGGACCCTGCCACACCTTCACTCCAGAGAGGTCTGATTTCCGCTCTCTCCACCTGCAGGCTCGGGGCTGGGAGGAGCCTCAGTGATGATGGAGCCCAGCCCCTGAGCCCGGAGCCAGTCTCTCTACAGTGTTGCCCAGGGAGCACTTCCTCTTATGGGGACTTCAGAGCCCCCTAGGCCGCCCAAGTCACTCTACTCTGTTTATTTCCCACTAATCTTCTGACTTAGAAAAAGTGTCTAGAATGACATTTTTGTCAGTCCTCATCTTCTGCAGTATTCAACTCTATTGGTCACTCTTTCTTTTCTTTTTTTTTAAGTAAAATCTCTGTTTCATTCCTTCAAGAATACTCAGTGTTGCTAACAGGACAAGAATTCCTTACAATTCCAGAGAGAGAAAAGGGCAAGGTCAGTGACTTATTTTACCTTATTTCTTAGCTCCTTGAAAAAAAGGTGAGCCATCTTTCTGTTCTGTCATTTAGTGAGAAAGGACTCTGATAGATACAGTTTTTGCTGGAGACAGTGAGAAGTGACAGGCTGTTCACATCTTTATTTGCCTGAAAGCACCAGATGCACTCATGTGGCCCCCTTAGTGACCGGGTCTACAGAATTTTGCCCTTTCCCTGAGCCTGGTGTGAAGCCAAAGCACCGTTCCAGGCTGGCAAAACCAAGAGGCACATTCTTTGGCTGAAAGAGGCAAAGCGAGTCCAGCCTCGCTCGCTTGCTTCGCGCAGCCATGTAATACACAATGGGAGGCAGCAGAGAGAAGTCATACAAATACATAGTAAAGAAATATTTCATTTCCATCACAGTGGTTTTCGCTCTTTCCGTTCCTCCTTGCCAACAGCCTGGAAATGGAGGGAAGGTGAGGAAATAGTGGGTTTGGTCTGGACACAGTCTCAGAAGGTTCTGATCTCCCTGGTATTGTTGCTCAGCTCTAGCTTTTTTAGAAGAAACTTGTAGGTTCTTATTTTTGAAGGGTCTCTAATTCAACCCCTCTCATTTTACAGACCATCTGGGATGCAGAAAGGAGACTGATGGGAAAGTCAGAGACCCAAGGAAGTGAATGTTCCTAGGGGTCCCCCGGTTCAATAACCCCACCTGCTGCTGGAATGACCCAGCAAGCTCAGCTGATGAGGGAGCAGGAGGGGGGACTTGACCCAGACCTCCCCTTCAGGGTGGTGCCACAGCGGGTGCCCGCAGTCTGAGGGACTCCAGTGATAAGAAATGGACTGGGCCTCTTTGTATTTCTGGCTCCATTTCTCAACAACTGGGGCCCAGCCTCGTAGCAAAATGTCTGGTCCCGGCTCTGCAAAGCAGTTGTTGCCTCTGGCATGTTAGAGGCCTTGGCCAAAGGGCTTGTCTCTTTCTCTCCTTCTGGGCATGGCTAAGCAGCCTACAGCTATGTGAGGAAAGCAGCTCCGGGCCCATGGGGCTGCAGGCACTCGGAGAGGGATATATTACAATCCCCAGACCCACCCCCTGAGGGCCAGCCTCCCTGCTCCTCCCAGCTCCAGGACCAGCCGATCTCCGTGGCTTTCCAGCTATGTGGAGAGAGGTCTCCTCGGAGCCCCCACAGCCAGACAATGGCCACACGACTGCTTCGGAGGCCTTCCCAGGCATTGCTAGAAGGAGACAGGCAGCCTTCCTTGCAGAGGCAATTGGCTCTGCCAGCCGATAAAACATCAGCAAAAATGATCATGGAAAGCCAGACCCCTGTTTCTCTGCGGGAGAGCACCGAGAGGACCATGAAGGAGGCTGGGGGCCATGTGTCCACCCAGATGCCAGCGTTCCTTCCTCCTTCCAGGCAGCCCTGGCGCAGGCTCCTGCACCTCCCGCCCCCACCCTGTTCCCATGGCGAAGGAGAGGAGGACCCACTTACTGCTCGTGTTCATGGTGATGCCTTTGCACTGGGTCTTTCATTCAATACGGAGGCCCCGGTTGCTTTTCAAATCTTCCGATCTTCCGACCTCACTCATCACCTGGGGGGCGACAAGGCAGTCCAGTGCCAGCTCTGTATCCTCAGGTGCTCTCTCTCCCTCTGCTGTCCCCTCTCAGTCGGGGCTGTAACCACTGGCCTTGAAAGCGAGTGGACTAAGAGGCGCAGGTGAGAGCAGGGAGGAAGAGGAGGCGGGCAGAACACGGGTACCCGGGTCTCGGCGCGCGGGTCTTGCTGCCCTCGGACCCGAATCAGAGGCAGAAGCAGGGCTGGCGGCGCCTGACCGCACGCACCCCCAACTACTCCAGCCCAGCCGCTTGGGAGCCCAAAGGGGGTGTGGACCACAGGGAGGCAGGGCGGGGGCAGCGCGCGGGGAGCCGGCTCCTCGGGGCAGCGCAGTCCCCGCCCGGCTTCGGAGAGCAGTGACCCGCCCCCGGACCCACCTTTCGGCCAGCGTCGGGAGCCAGAGGCCCTGCCCGGGCCCCTGCGACCGGTTCATGAATCCAGTTTCTCGTCTGGGGTCTCGAATTCCAAGGCGAGCAAAGCGAAATAGGAGAGCTCGACATCCATGATGCGGGCTCGCGGGGTGGCAGTGCAGGGGGCGCGGCCGCTCGCTGCTGCCACCTGCTGGACACGCCGACTGTATTCAGGCCCCGCCCCACCTGGGCTTCTCTCTGGGTCCTGGGGTGTAATGGGATGACTAAGGGGACCCTTGTGCCTTGGGGCCAGCAAGGGAGTACTTGAGCTCTTGTCTCCCTCCCTCAGTCTTAGAGTCTAAGGGCTAGCTAGACAATGACCAGGAAATAAAGTAATATTGGGAGAGGCTGTGAAGAAGGGATTGGCTTTGTAGGAAGACCGGTTTCACTTCCAACTCTGCTTCTGTCCAGCTTGGTCTTGACCGGGTCACTGCTGTCTCTGGCTGGCCCTCCTCGTGTGTAGAAGGGAGCAGCTGGACAAGCAAATGAGACATTGAGGGATTCTCCCAGCCTCCTAACTTATGTTACTATCTCCCTCTTAATGCCCCATATCTCTGGTTCATTTGTGACAATTGTTTATCCTCTCTCTTCCCCACTAAAATGTTAGCACCATGAAAGTATGGGTCTTGTCAATGGGGTTTCCTATGGGATCCCCAATACCTAGAACAGTGCCTGGCCCACAGTAGGTATCAATAAGTATTTGTTGACAGACACTCCAGGTCTCTTCTAGATCTAATATTGTGCAGCCCTCAGAGTGGAAGGTCTAGGAACCCCCACCTTGAAACACTTCCCTGTCTGAGGCTAACAGCTGGTATGTGGCCTCATGACTCAATCTCACAGGTCCACCCAGTTTTTGTATGGCCAACTAGCTCTTATCCAGAGTGTTTTTGTTTAATTTAATTTTTGTAATTAGTTCACCTGGGTGTGTATTAGAGAAACCTATATTCTGATTTTTTGGGGTCATGAGTAATTCAGTGGGGTGGGGTTCTTTACAGTCGCCTATTTACCTTGTCATTTCCTGAATGGAATTCATGACCACAGAAGCATGACTTCTGAGTGTAGAAAAACAAGACGGAGAAGACACATGATCCCTGTCTATGGAATGACTCCGGTTAGAGCATGTGTTGAATCAAAAAGCTGTGAGCATTCAACCCCAACTTATAGACAAGGAAACAGTGGGTCAGAAAGGCTGAGCTACCTGCCCGAGGACACACAGCGACTGGTGGCAGAACTGGACCGGGTCTTCTCGTTTCAGCCTGGTCCCATGTGAGAGTGAGTCAGTGCACCGGAGTCTGGGATGACAGGGTAGGGGTAGGTAGCCAACCTCTTAAAACTTGGAAAGAACACCTTTTAGGTAAATGCAATATTTCTGCCTTCCACATGGTGAAAAAGAAATTGATATGGCCATAACACCAAGATGTGATAGGGATGAAAGAATCTTCAGAGAAATTGAAGGGCCAGTGGATTGGAACACATTTTGGTCGCTTAGTAGGATTTGTTTCCAATGGGGGCGGGGGATAACCCTAAACCTACTCACAACGGTTCTCAAAGTTTTGTTAGTGCAACAACTACACGAGATATCTGTAAAAATGCAGGTTCTCAGGCCTCTGAGTACTTGCTCTGCATTTTAAACAAGTGTCCCAGATGATTCCCAGACCACTGTTTGCTACTGAAAAGGGCAGAGGCCTAGAATTGCTGTGAAGATAGAGTAAGTGATGAATAAATATTTAAATCATTCCAAAAGATTGGGTTTCCTTATTTGATTCTCCTGTTGTGTGCAACTTGCTAGGTGCCAATGCTTGGAAAAAGGTATTTTTTTTTTTCCCCTGGGAGAAAGTTTAGCTAAGTTAAATATAAATATGTAAAATGAACAAGACTGTTCAGTGAACATATGTAGTTCTCATCCAAAGTTTTAGTGTTCAGAAATTTTCTGATTATAAGACATAGTCAAATAAAAGTTTAGTATTCATTCATTCATTTATTCATTCATCCAGCAGTCATTTGTTGATATTTACTTTGTGCTAAGCCCTATTCTAGCTACTGGGGGTATAGTGGTGCATGGGACGGACAAGGACCAGACCCTCATGGAGCATAAGTTTTATTTGGGAGGGGGCAGGGGATAGACAATAATTAATGAAGTAAAGCAAGAATATTAGGTAAACCCAATGATGGCCTGGTTCAGAGACTAGGAGCTGCTTCCAGCCCAGCTGATTTTCAGTCCCAGTTTCACCACTTACTAGCTGTGTGACCTGGGACAAGATGCTCGGCCTCAATGAACCTCAAATTCTTCATTTGTAAAATGGGGATAATATGATACTTACCTCATGAAATGCTGGGTGTATTAAAGTTGTTGGGTATAGTGATGACCGTAATCATTAGTATCATCCCTCTCTTATACCTACCCTCAGAGATGGTCCTGTCATTTTTCACTTACATAGGCCTTTTCATAGAGTGAGTGGTGGCCATGAAAATATGCCTTAGAATTTTCCAACTACAGGGGGCTTAATTGACTAGTTCTTTTTGTCTAGGGTTCTTTTAAAATAATAAAATCAGCTGGCTGCGGATGAATTCAGCTCTTTGGAGAGACCATTGAGCTTTGGACCACTCTAAAAGCCCTGAATTGCTTCTGTTGGGGAAACAATCTGAAAAATTATAAGGCTAGGAAGAAAAGGGTTAAAAGAAGCGACACCCGTGAGGATGTCCACAACAATCGTGAGGATGTCCACAACAATCGGAGAGGCGGGAAAGACGCAGGAGGAAGCAAGGGTGGGATTCTCGGTGGAATGGGCTGTGAAAGTCATCAGGAAAGCAGAATCTTGGCTCTGACCTTGCAGGAGAATGGGGCGGACAAGCACAAAGCAGAGGGGCCCTTTGTTTGGGTTTGTTTTGAACTTTGAGACTCCAGAATGGAGATAAACAAGTCTCACTCGGAAACAGGCAAATGCTCCTGGGCGTTAGAAAACCAGGTGGCAAAGCCATTGGGAGGCAAACCTGCCACCTTTTTCAAGGGGAAAGAGGAAACTTCGGGGCCAGCGTCAGTCTGGCTGCTCCTGGGCTGACGCCCTGATGCTCACCTTTTGTTATGTGGCTTTAACAATATCACTTGGGCAAGGACAACATGTGAGAGATTTTGGCAGACATTTTATTTGAAGAAGAATTCAGGTGTTTTAGTTCATTCTTTCATTGACCCATTTATTGAATGACTTCTAATGGAGTGTTTATTCTGTGCCAAGCACAGTGCCTGGCAGAAACATGGGGGAGGAGACGATACAGAAATAAACACATAGATGTATGATTGTAAG
>NW_005871250.1:572094-594482 GCF_000147115.1 Myotis lucifugus
TATGGAACTAAGCAGCAAAAGAGGGAATCACAGGTGTGAGGGCAGGCGAGACCGTCTGCTGGTGATAGTTCTCATGGAAGAGCTCAGTGGGGTTCAGATGACCAAGATCATGTTCAGGCTTAATGGGCCCAGGATGGAAGTGGCTCTACTGGGCTGAGAGGTCAGAGGTCCTGCTTATAGTCCTGATGCAGCAGGATGTGAAGAAGCCCAGGAGCAGTGGGATAAAATGGTCTGGATTAGAGACCTGGCTCTACTCTTCATAACTGTGTGACCTTGGGCAAGTGACATAACCTCTCTGGGCCATAGATTTCTCATATAAAGCAGAGATCATGGCAGTACCTACCTCACTGTATGTGTCAATAAACAACTTAGCGCAGTATCAGGCACCTAGTCAGTGCTCATACATAGCTATGATGTGCCTTGGAACAACCTGACTGACTTGTCAGGTGACCTCCTCTGGGCCTGAGGTTCCACATTGATAACAGAGGGTTAGACTAGATGACTCTCGAGGTTCCTTTCACTGTAATGTTCTTGGTTCTCAGTGTCCTGCGGTTGGAGTTTGGCAGAAGGTCTCACCACGTGCTAGGCCGCTGCAGGGTCCTTTGGTCCCCCAAGGGCACCACTGGTTTGTGCTGAGATCCAGGTCCTGAGCAAAAAGTGGACTTCCCCCAGGAGAGGGAGCCTCACATGGTGCTCCCTCCACATCTGCGCCCCTGTCCTCCCTGGACAACCCTGAGGCCTAGATGGAGTTAGCAGGACACAGGCCTGTTTTTCTAACTAACAGCTTTGTGCTGGGGCCATGCTTTTTCTCTTGTTCCTCACCTTGTTGCATGGAGAAATGTTTCTTAAAAAATCAAAGGGGTAGCCCTAACCGGTTTGGCTCAGTGGATAGAGCGTCGGCCTGTGGACTGAAGGGTCCCAGGTTCGATTCCGATCAAGGGCATGTACCTTGGTTGCGGGCATATCCCCAGTAGGGGGTGTGCAGGAAGCGGCTGATTGACGTTTTTAACTCTCTATCCCTCTCCCTTCCTCTCTGTAAAAAACCAATAAAATATATTTTTAAAAAAATCAAAGAGGTATGCATATATACATAACCCATGGATGTAGACAATAGTGTGGTGAAGGCCTGGGGCGGGGGCAGAGCAGGTTAGGAGGGGTCAATGGAAAAAAAAGGGGATGTATGTAATACTTTCGACAATAAAGATTTTAAAAAAATCAAAGGGGTTCCTGTCTTTGGGAAGCTTCTGGGGGGAACAAAGGAACTGGCTTTGAGATCAGAGTGTTGGGGGCTGCAAGGGAACTCCAGGCAGAAGGTCCCACCGCGGGGTTCTGCTGGGGCTTTAAATTCACATCCTACCACAGTCCCAGCCTCCTTCCTGACAGAAGCAAGAAGCTGGGGCGGAGCCAGCTCCGGATGGGAATCTGGAGATCTGAGAGCTGGACTCAGCCCTGCCATTCCCTTGGCCAAGCTGCTCTTGGCTCACTTTCCAAATTCGTATCTAAAAGGGACCTCAGTGAGCCTTCTGTCCTGGTCTTCCATTTTGCAGATTAAGAGAGGGAGTCTTACTCATTATTCACCAATAATTTCTCTTCTGCCTACAGTTCTGTGGGCCGTGCCCTCCTCTGCTGTGCTTCCCTTGAGTAAAGCCATCATTTCCAGTCAATTTCTCAAGATTCCTCAAGTCCCATCGTCTCCTGGGAGCTGTCCTCTGCGCTCCTCTAGCACCTGCCCAGGTCAGCCATTAGGGGCCTCCTGATCTCATGCTCCTTCTCCCTTTGGCTCCCTGCACAGAGGGATTCCATGGCTTCCCAGTGAGTTTGCTCATCTTGGGAACTTTACACACTGTTCTCCACACCTAGTTTCTCTTCCCCTGCTCCTTTCAAAGCTGGAATCCCCTCTCCTCCAGGTCTTAGCTTAATTGCCAGCTCCCTAGAGAGGCCTCCCGTGACCAGCTAACTCAAGTGTCCCAGAGAGTATATTTAATTAATGGGTGGAGTAAAAGCCTTGCAGACGCCATGGACTTATTCATCTCTTCTCAGAGTTCAGTTGCATTAACTCCCATGTCCTCTTCTCCCAAACTTGGCTCTCTTCCCTCTTTATTCACATGGCTTTTGAAGACCTAAATTTTATCTCTGCACATGGTCTCCCACCAAATCCTTTAGAATCTGCTGAGAACTCTTGTCTCGCTTAGTTATTAAGCCCCACAGCTGGGACGTCCAGTGTTGCCTTGCGCAAGAGGAAAGGACTGAGTCAGAAGACCCGGTTCCTGAGTTTAATCTCACTTCCTAGCTACACGACCTTAGGTGACCAATGAATTCTTGCGTGTCAGTCTACTCTGATGTAATGTGTAACAGTATCCGTTAAACATCAGCGTGATAGGTACTGCAGTGATCCCTTTCCTGTGTGTGTCTTGGGGTGATTCTAGGAACAAAACAAGAAACTGTGTGCGTTGTAAAACTAAAGTCTATGCAAAGGAGGTGGTGATTATTTTTGTCCTCATCTCACTATAAATTAGAGATTTTAAACTCAGGCATTTTCACAGAATGTGCAGAAGGTGACGTCATATCCCCTGATAGCCAGGAAGGCCATGGCAAAGGGCAACCAGAAGGCAGTGGTATGTATGTGGCGCTCGTCATTTCCTCAGGAACACCAGGGAAGTGCGCTCGGAGTGATGCACTGCAGCCCACGGGCCCCCCTGAAAGCGCCTTGTAACGTCTGAGAGGGAATCGAACCCCTGCTTGTGGGGGAACCCCACAGCTCCACACCCTGGGAGCACAGAGTTCTAGGTCGCCATCACTGGGAGAGTTCATCAAATGCACCCCTCCCTCTATCAAGTCCCCGAGGCATCGGGAATTGAGTAACGCCATGCAGTGAGTTCACGGTGAGGGCAGTGATGAAAAGAAAGGGTCTCTGGGGTCTAGATGGCCACTAGGTGCTTAGGAATTCCCACGGCTGATTCCCTTTTGGGAACTGCATTTGAGAGTCACGTCCCCCGTCTGCCGTAGGGGAACATTCACAAAGTGGACAGAGAAGAGCTTTCAATCGAGTGTTGTTTAGTAATGCAGAGAGGATTGGAAACACTTGAAATTGCAATTCACAGGGAGATAAACTGGGGCCTATCTTACCAAGGAACATTACACAGCAATTAGCAAAATGAGGTGAGTGTTCATGTTGTGACCTGGAAAGCTCCTTAAGACCCACTGCCTGATCGGGGTAAAGAGAAGTTGCAGCCATTACATGCAGTGCACTGTAGTTTGTGGAAACAAACCCATAAAAACCGCACCGTCTCCTTTTGGGCATACACACATATGCATTTTAAGGCATAAGAAACAGTAGGGAACACTATTCACTTAATTGATAATAGTTTTTAGCTCTAGATGGGATAGAGGTGCGGGGACTGACGAGATGTCAGGATTGGAGGAGATGGGTCTAAGCCTTAGGGACCATGTTTTTTTCATTTCATCTCTTTCCTTTTATTTTTTTTTAAATAAGGAAAATGTATCCATCAGCTCTTGTGTAATTTAAAATTAATAATAATTTAAAAAATCTGCCTTCGCCTCTGTTGAGCCCTCCTCTGTGCTGGCAGGGCTGCTTCATGACCCTTGTATGTGTCACGGTGACCAAAGGGAAGGGAAGTCCACTTTCCATTTTGATGCCGTCCAGCCACTCTGCTCCTCGGGGCTCCTTTGGCCTTTGGAGGCCTGTCCTGGGCTAGGTCCTGAGTGGGAGCACAGTGTGGCCACGGTCTAGTGTGGCAGGGTCCTCCTGTAACTACCCTGGCGAGTCAACATGCTGGAGGGGCCTGCACAGCACAGGTGACACAGACCATAAAAACAGTGAGCCTGGAGGCCCCAGTTGGAATCTCAGTCCTGTTTCCACCTTCCAGAGGGACCTTGGGCAGGTAGGTGCCTGTAGCCCCAGCCTGTGCCTTGCCCACGGCTACCACCTCCTCTCCTGGCATCTCCCCTTGCCCACCCTCTTCCAGCCACACAGGCTTCCTTTCTGTTCGCTCTGCCTCCCACACTTGCCTGGGGTGGCTGTTCCTTCTGACTTGAACCCCCTTTCCTCTGACTTCCATGTGACTGGCTCCTTCTCATGGTTCAGATCTCACCTCCAGTGAATGTTGTTTCCTAGTGAGTCCTGCTAAGCTGTCCTTCCCCCATCAGTCCCTCTCTGCCACAGTGTATTGTTTATTTCCCCCAGAGCATGGAACACCCCAGAAGTGATGTTGTACAATTCATTTGTGCACTTTTATGGGCTGTGTTGTCCACTGGAAGGTATGTGCATTAGGAGTGGACACCTGGTCTGTCCAAGGACCAAGCATGGCATCTGGCCCACAGTCCGTGCTCAGGAAAGATCGCTTGGATGAATGTGAACGGCACTTGGAGAAGGCCTCCACGCTTCCTGCCAGTCCTTACAGTCAGGGGTCAAATCCCCGAGTCAGGCAGGGTTGGACCAGGAAACAAGCCCCTGGCTCCTCTTCCCAAGTCGGACGCCATGAGGCTGAAGGTGTGGGGCCTGTTGCTTGATGCCCAGGGGCTCCAGTGTGCTCATCTCTAAGGCGAACGGATTGGAGTAGATGCTCCTTTTCAGCTCCAAGCTCTCACCAGCTATAAAATATAAATGGCTTTGGTCCACATGCTCAATCAAGATATATGCTTGAATACACTTTCTTTACTATGCTCCTGATGTCAGTCCTCCCCCCACCTTTTCCTCTGACTCATAAAAAATGGAATATAGCGCGTGTGGCAGTTTGTTCTCTGGCGCTCTGTGATACAGGCCTTTATGCAAAATTCATTATTGAATCAAAGGCTGCACTTTTCTCTCCTCATTTGTTTCTTTGCTCTCCAAACAATTTTCAGCGTTGACATCTTTATTGGTGTCTTTGGGCCCTTTAGCAGGATGCAAATGCCGTGCATCTAGTCACTGGGGCTGTGTTCGGAGTGTGACTAAGTGGGCACGTGGAACAGGATGGAATGCTCGTCCCAGCACTGCTCCTTCAGGCACATGGAGCGGGGAGAGAAGGGCGGGCTCCTGATTTGCCACCCAGCAGGAGGGAGCCCGCTCAGCGTGGTCTCTGGGGCCAGGTTCTGATTTCAGCGCTGCGCCTCCTCTTCTTTTTGCGGAGGTAACAGAGCAGGTGCCCTTGATTTGGAGGCCCAAGGCCAAAAGCACAACAAAGCCTCTTTCTTGGGAGCTCGCTGTGTGCTGTGCACCAGGCACGGTGCTGAGGACTTTGCATCCATTATCTCATTTAGCTTGAATTTTTCCAAGAGCCCTGTGAGATAGGAATTGTTATTACTCCTGTTTTTCAAATGAAGAAGCTGAGGCTTAGAGAGAGAGTAAGTAGAACATCTAAGCTCGTGTAGTGGTGGAGCTGAGATTTGAAGCCCGGTGGTCTGATGCCAGAACCTACAGTTTTCCCACAACCAATACTGTACACCATGTAGCAAAGGACATTACACATATCCCGGAGTGCTAGTGGGCTCTGCCAGGACAAGATACAGCTAATAATAGTAATCCCTAACATTCAAGTCTCTAATCAAGAATTTAAAATAGCAACCAGCATCAGAATGAATAAATGATTGTTATAAGGAAGTAAGGTCCCATTTATTTCTTCCATAAACATATAACCACTTACTGTGTGCCAGGAGAATGTATATACTTTGCTGCCATAAGTAGAGATAGCTCCTGTCCTCATGGGGCTTATGGTCATCTGATGTCTGAGAAATTAAAGTTGAGAAATTTGTATAACCTGTCCAATTCCGCCCAGCTTGCCATCAGCAGAACTGGCATTCAAACCCAACCACTGGACCCTTCAGCCACTAAACTTCCTTGCCCAATGGGAAGGTGTCTAATTTGAGTGGCTGCCTATATTATTGGTCTTTTCCCTGATCTGTGGAAATACTCAAATAATCATTCAATAAGTTGCCAAAGATTTGGATCAGTATGAGTAGTACAGAGCAGGTTTTCTTGACAGTAGCACCACTGAAATTTGGGCTGGATAATTGAAACAAAGGGACTTGAGTAATGAAAAAATCAAAACAAAACACTCATACAAAATTTTCCTTTGCTCTAAGCCAATATAGTTTTGCATACATGGGACTTATGTCATGTTGGAGGTTAGCACCTCAAAATCTCACTCAGTTAAAATCATTCTTGGAATGACTTGGAAGCCGGGAGCTAAGGGATGAGATCATAGTTTCCTCAGGTGAGTTTGAGGTTAATTGATGGGCTTAGTTTAGGGGCCATGTATGATCAATATGTGTCTTTAAACACTAGAGTGGCTCTCAGCGGGGAGAGACGCTCACACAGTGAAAGGCAAGGATTGAAGCAGGTAGCAGTTCCTTGCTCCCATCTTGTGCTAATTGAGGTCTCTCCATGGAAGGGAGTGGCAGTGGGTGACATAGGCTACTACTTCTTAACGTGTGGTCTGTGGACCAGCAGCCACTGCATCATCTGGGAGCTTGCTGGAAAATGCGAAAGTCAGGCCCTGCCTCGGTTCTACAGAATCAGAATCTGCATTTTGATAAGATTGCCAGATGGGCCCAGCTGGTGTGACTCAGTGGTTGAGCGTCAACTTATGAACCAGGAGCTCACGGTTCGATTCCCGGTCAGGGCACATGCCCAGATTATAGGCTTGATCCCTAGTGTGGGGCATGCAGGAGGCAGCCAGCCAATTGATGGTTCTCTCTTATCATTGATGTTTCTCTCTCTCTCTCTCTCTCTCTCTCTCTCTCTCTCTCTCTTTCTCTCTCTCTCTCTCTCTCTCTCTCTCTCTCTCTCTCTCTCTCTCTCTCTCTCTCTCTTCCTCTCTTCCTCTCCCTCTCCCTCTCCCATCCTCTCTGAAGTAGTAATCTATGGTATTCAAATACACTTTAAGAATTTAGAGCCAGCCTATGATTTAAATGGTTTTCTCTTATTCACTCTTACTTTTGTTGACTGTGCATACATAAGTATGTGGATAAGTTTGTTCCTCTTGTTTGTTTAACTGCTATAGGAATGTGGTTTGTGTAGGTGAGAAGCATCTGGACTTTATTATTAGGCAGAATTGATGAAGGTGGAGCTGAGGTTTGGGAATGAAGGTTGTGGAGTGTGTGTGTGTATGTGTGTGTGTGTGTGTGTGTTTCTGGTACATGTTCTCTTAAAAGTTAAACTTTAAAAAATTATTTAATGAGAGAGAGAGAGAGAGAGAGAGAGAGATATTTGTTGTTCCATTTACTTATGCACTCATTGGTTGATTCTTGTATGTGTCCTCAGTGGAGATCAAACCTGCAACCTTGGAGAACCGGGACTACGTACTAACCAACTGAGCTACCAGGCCAGGGCCTCTTATAAGTTTTAAAGGGTGAACCTACTGTATATGATTCCTTCCCTCTCATTCCCCTTTCCTCCCAACGAATGTGTGGAAAAACCTACCCCTACCAATTGTTTGAAATATGATCTTAGAGAAGTCACCTGACTTCTCACACAAAGGCCTGCTGCTTCACAGGCATGGAACAAGGAGTCGATGACTTTGGAGGAGCTTCATAAACGGTGGCCTCCTGTACAATTATAGGTTGTTATTTGTGATCACTGTATGCAGATTATTTTCTCTGCAGCTCAAATGCCCTGCCCGTGCTGCCCCCTGCTGGTGAAAGCTTTAAATTAATTTTGGTGTGGATCAAATTAAGAAAGGAGAGCCCAGCCTTGAGGATCCTTGAAGTCTATACACCTGTCCCTCCGCCCCGTGAAAAGAACCCCTGGGGCAGCATTTACCAACATTTCAGCTAATCAGAATCACTGAGAAGGTATATAAAACATTTTCAGGGTCCCTCTTTCAGGGGCTTCAGTGATTCACTGGACAGGACAAGGTCTGGGAACCTGCATTTTGATGAATCTGTCCAAGTCGGAAGTGCAGACAGGTGTGCAACCTGTTTCAGAAGCACTGGTCTGTGGCATGTTTCTCAAGGTGTGATTCTAGAACCGTCTCCTGAGTAAATGTGGGCTACAATAGAAGGATAGTGAGTGAAATGAGGGAGGGGCCAGTGCCTCCACACTGTATATTGGACAGGACACCTGGGGACTGATTTGGGCATGCCCTTTCCAGATGGACTGGCCAAAGTCCCAAGGAGCAAGATTGGCACAGAATGGGGACTCAGCTATGTCATGTAGGGAAGAGGGGAAGGGACAGAGAGAGGACATGTTTGAGTTGCTCAAGGTCACGCAGGAAAAGAATGAGACAGAGCCACTTATATTTTCCTCATCACTAAAATAGATCCATTAGACTATGAAGCCAAAAATCATAGCTGAGTCCCCAGACCTTGTAGGTGAATGAATGGATCCCCATCATCAGGCTGATGTGGTCCTTTTCCTACACATCCAAAGTCACATTCGTGGTGTGATTCTGTACATCAATGTGACCATACTGTGTGCAGGTCTCTTCGGTTTTTGCTTTGTAATATGTATTAAAGATCCTTCCTAGACTTTTCATGTAGACCGGCTTCATTCTTTTTCACTGCTGACTAAATACACCATCATTACTTGAACCCTCCCATACTGATGGGCGTTTAAGTTCCTTCCATTTCTCAGGACTTCCTGCTGTGTGGTCTGCCCAGGCCTCTGGTTGCCCAGGCGAGAGGAAAGACAGCTGAGGTGGATTGGCTGGGTGGGTAGAAGGGCTCCTCCTTCCTACCCCACTCACTGGGTCGGATGCCTGAAAACCTGAATTTCCCAGAAAGATAAGCTGGGCTGAGAGAAATTCCTTTCCCTGGGAGTGGTGGGGAGAGTCAGTCCTGGCTTGTATTTTGTGCTACACACACACACACACACACACACACACACACACACACACACACACCCTGTCCCAGCCTCTCCCCATGGAACTTAATTGTAGAACATGAACTGATTAGTGTTGGCATGTTTTGTGGAAGCACAGGGAACTGAGAGTCCTGAGTTCTAATATAGGCTTTGCCACAAAATTGCCTGAAAGTATTGAATGAATGACGTCGTCTTTATGAGACTCAGTTTCTTTACCTTTAAAATGGGTTGAGACAAGAACAATGCATAGAGGAGTGGAGAGATCACTGTCTAAGGACACATTCCTTGCTAACCTTCCAGGCTGAGGCTTTGGTTGCCTGCTCTTGACCCCGGGTTTGCTGTGGGAGCCACGAAACAGGAAACTGCCTTTTGGGAAAGAGCAGTCAGCTGTTCTGGGCGAGGTCAGAGCCAGCAGCTTGGTGACCTGTTCCTGGTTCAGCAGGTCAGCAGCCCCACCTCCGCCCTGGAGCTGCAGGACCTGTTCCTCAGCTGGCCTTTGGTGAGGGCACGTTTCCCCTTCCTCACAGAGGAAAGTCTGGGGAGCTTCTCGCCCGCAGCCTGGTCACCTGCCCCTTCTGATGGCTGCGGGCCCCTCCACCACAGACCTGCATGGGGCTCCCTGACAATATCAGGCACTAACCACTGTGGTGAAGACCATGTCAGATCGAATCCAGCAATATATAAAAAGAATAACACCTCATGAACAAGTGGGTTTATCCTGGGAATGCAAAATTAGTTCAGTATTTGACAAATCAATGTAATTAATTATATAAACAGAAAAGATAAGAAAAAAACCCTCATGATTATCCCAATATATGTAGAAAATGCATTTTAGCAAAATTCAGTATCTGTTAATAATAAAATCTCTCAAGAAACTAGAAACAACAGGGAGCTTCTTCACCCTCATAAAGGTCAAGTATGAAAATACTTAATGATGAAAGACTGCTTTCTCCCTAAGATTAGAAACAAGACAAGGATACCCATTGTTCAAAATCATGTTGAAGGAAAGAACAGGAAATAAATGGTGTACAGATTGGAAAGGAAAAAAAAATGACTTTATTTGCAGATGACAGGATTACCTACATAGTAAATCCTAAAGAATCTACAAACAATACATTACAATAGCACCCGAAACATAGAGATACGTCTAACAAAATCCATGCCGGAATCCTATGCTCACATACATAAAACATTGACAAGAGCAATCAAACTCGACCTAAATATATGGAGAGACACACTGTGTTCATGGATTGGAAGGCTCAATGTTGTCAAGATGTCAGTTCTCTCCAAAATAAACTATAGATTCAATGAAATCCTCATCAAAGTACCAGCACCTGGATGTGAGCTGGCGACTGCTGTGGGCACTCCAACCACTCTGATGAGGCCAGCGTTAGTCCGTCCTCAACACTGGAGAGGTCCTCCCAGGGTGTAAACCAGACCAGGCTGTGTCCTCCTCACAACGCTCATAGGCTTCCACTTAGCTCTGAGGATCAAGTCCAGTCTCCAAGTCGCCGGAAACACAGGCCCTGGATTTCATGACCTGGCCCTGACTTCTCTTGGCTTTCATCTGCTTATTCTCCCCAAGGGAGGCCCCGGGCTGGCTGAGACTTCTATTTTGGGACACATTCATTTAGAAAATGCTTTCTGTCACTGAGTGGAAATTTTTGTTCCTGTAACACCCACCGTGGATGAGGCTCCCCTAGGCCACAGAAGTGCAATCTCTCACCTTCATAAGAGCCTTTAAACACTTAAATGTGACTATTCCTTCTGAGTTTTCTCCCCTGCTTGCTAAATATCTCCTGTTAACGTAGGTATTTCTTCATGTACTAACTTTCTTTACTGTTTTATTAGTTGCCCTTTTCTCAGTGAGTTCTGGTCAATAAATGTCTATTTTAATATCTGTCACCTAGAGCTGAATGTGTGGCCTCAGCAGCGCCCCGAGGACAGCAGGATTTTCCATTTGCCACTTTGTTTACTTTTACAGTGATTCTCCTCCGGGGGCCTACCCTGCAGTCAGCGTGTGGTACCCTCATTTACGCGTCCTTCACACTTAGAGCTTGAAAGTACTCTGAAGTGTTTCTTATGTTTTATTTTTAGCCATTTCCCCCACTTGTACTTGTGTCATTGTATTTTTGAGTGTATTTTGAGTTAAGAGTTTTGCCATTTATTTAATTTGCTTGTGACATTTCCTCCAAACGTTTTGAGATGATGGTGAATTCAGATTCCATTTTCCCTGTGCACCCTCTCTCCTCCCTCACCAATGCCTTTGACGAATTTGTGTCCAGGAGTCCCTCACCCAGTCCCCTGAACATCCCTTGATACTCTTCACTTTGCTCTCTCTGCAGTGCCACAGCCTCGTTTGAGCTTCCTTCATCCAAAAAAGGAATGCTCATCTTAGCTGGTCCTCTATATCTACTCCTGCCCCCTCCAGTATTGTCACTACACAGGAGCCAAGCTAATCTCTACAAAACAGAGAGGTCTGTTAGCAACATCCCATTGCCTAAAACTCTTCAAAATTTCTGTTGTTCATATCCCGTATGTACTCTATTAGCTTCATACACCAGCGTTCGTTCGTTCATTCATTCATTCAATATTTCTGAATATCTACTATGTGTTAGGCACAGTTCTAGCAACTGGGGATACAGCTGTGAGCAAAGTAATAAAAATTCTCTGTCCTCATGGAGCTTACATTTTGGCAGATAAATACAGCTCCTAACTGCTTCCTGCACCCTGCTCATTGGCTCTTTATTTGCTGTCACCAGTCACAGTCCCTCCTGGCGCAGGGCCTCTCAGGGACATGCTGGTCTCTGGGATGCTTGTCCCTCCCGTCTTTGTCTATGTAACTCTTACTCATCTTTCAGAGATTAGCGTAGGAGTCACTTCTGTAGGGAAGCCTTTCCTGATTTCCTCTCCTGGAGGAAACTCCTCTTTTACATGCTCTTATAGCACTCACTTTCCTCCCTGTCGTAGCCCTTACTGCACAGTCATTTGCTTGCACCTAAATTCCCAGTGTATTGTGGGTTCTGTGATGGCAGGGGCTCTGATTTCATTCATAGTGTTACTAGTGCTCACTACAGAATAGGTGCTCATTCACTATTACTTAAAAGAATGAATTTGTGACTTCATCCAAGACTTATAAATTTTGGCCTGAATTGGAACGAGAGCTGAGACTAAGAACCTGCTCAGAAAATAGCATCCAAGGAAGCGTTAAGTAGCATATTGGCAGTCAACTGCAGTCATCACTCTGTCTAACCTTACGCATTCAGCCCATGTTTGCTCCATCTCCTTAGGGAAATCTCACAGAGGGAGGCTTTCCTAAAGGTTAGCTCACCGTGTTGACTGTACTCCCCTGCTCTGCTGACTATCCAAAACGAAAAGGAGGTTGGTCTGTGTGACCAGTTTTTGGTGTATACTTGTAGCCTCAGCAGACCTGGTCCTCCATCCTCTCACCTGTAAAACCAAATGTGAATCATACTCCTGTGAGTCCTCTTTCTGACGAGGCCCTGACCGTGGTCTCTGTCCATGGTGTACTCAGTCCAGTTTTAGCAAGAATACTGATGAGTCAGCTTAGCAAACATTCTCCACTCAGCATCTGATCATCTCAACATCTGATCAAACTCCTCATCCCTTACCCTTAATATCTGATCATCCTCGCCCTAGCTGGTTTGCTCAGTGGATAGAGCGTTGGCCTGCAGACTGAAGGTCCGGGGTTGCAGATTCAATCCCCAGTAGGGGACATGCAGGAGGCAGCTGATCAATGATTCTCTCTCATCATCGATGTTTCCAGCTTTCTCTCCCTCTCCCTTCCTCTCTGAAATCAATAAAAACATATTTTTTTAAAAATATCTGATCATCCTTGCTTGCCTTCAGCAAGAACACTCTTAAGTAGGTCTTACAAGAATCCTATTAGCCCTGAAGTTTCCTCTGAGTAATTTTCCATTTACTGACCCCACCCTGCTCCTTGGCTAGAAATCGCCACTTGTCCTTGTGTTTGGAGTTGAGCCTGATCCTTCTCCCCTATTAAAAACCCCATAGCAGTAGTGTCTACTTGAATAAAGCCTCATCATCATAAGTGTCATGAGTAATTTTTATCAATTTCAAATACCTTTGACTTCATCACAAACCATGGGGGCCAGAAGACTGTAAAACCACACTTTAATTAAAAGAGAGAGATTGAGAGAGATTGTCAGAATTGATTTTTTTAAAATAATGAGGCCCAATTATTCATCAGATCTATACTTTAAAGATTAAAAGAAAATGGGTTGAAAAAGATATTGTGGAAGATATTGCCAAAGAAGGCTGGGGTGGCTGTAGTAGGATACAAAAAGACATGCAATCATTAATGTGTGTGCTGAATAATAGATCTTTAAAATATACAAAGAACCACTTGAAACAATTAAAGGGAGAAATAAATTCACAGCTGGGGATTTTAACACTCTCTCTCAATAATTAAAAGAACAAAAAAATCACACACAATTGAAAGAACACAAAAAGTCAGTAAAAATAAAGATGATCTGAAAACACTGAACCAGCTTGATGTAATTGCTATTTATAGAACACTATGTCCTATAATTATAGAGTAGACAGTTTTTTTTTCTATGCACGTAGTACATTTTCCAAGATAGTCTAATTTATGGAAGAATATGACCCATGCTCAAACTCATACGTCATCTGCAGATCATCTAGACACCACAACCAAATACATTGCAAGGGTATTCACTTTATCCATGACATTTACTTGCTGACAAGTCTTCTATCACTCTCCGTTTCCTGCAAGGTTAATGTAAATCCCTTCAGGCTGACATAAACATGCTTCAGAATTTGGCTGCCATTTTCACCCCACCCCCCACCATCATAACTCACAGTACTCCATTCCATATAATGGCGGGGGGGCATAGTGGATATGGACTTTGTATTATCTGCCAAACATACATTGCATGTCCGACTGCCAAGTCTTCATCCATCTCTTTCCCACTACTTTTATGCCCCCCATCCAATCTTCACTCAAGATCTTCTGCATCCTCCATGGTTCACCTCAGTTCTTGCCCTTTATGGTCTCTCTCTCTCTCTCTCTCTCTCTCTCTCTCTCTCTCTCTCTCCTGAGCTCTACTGAATTATGCTCCCATGTCACTGATCACATACTGATTCTGTTAGATGATTCTTGATGGAATAATCTGGCCTTGAGGAGAAAGGACAATTGGATCATGGCTAGTTACAGTCAAAAGCACAAGTTCGGAAGAGCATGGAACATACAGGCAGAGACAGCCGCTTCCCTGCTCAGGTAATCTGTAACACTTGACATGAAGGATTTCATCTGGCTCTAAAAATTGCAAGAAGATGTGGATGGATGGCTTTTGAAATATCTCAAATTACCTGTAAATAAATCTAAAGCAAATGTTAACCATTCCTCTGAAATGCCATGTGAAAAATTTGGCTTCTTCATCTCTAAGGAGACCCTTCTTTATTAGAAAAACAAACAAAACTGGCAAACAATTATTGATTATTTACCAAATGCAAGGTACTGAAATAGATGTATAATTGATAGATTTTTAAAATTAAGGAACCAGTCCAGAAAAAGAGCAAAGAAGCAGTTCAAAATAGAAAAGTTCCAGATGCCCTAGGCCAGTGGTCGGCAAACTGCGGCTCGGCAAACTGTGGCTCGTGAGCCACATGCGGCTCTTTGGCCCCTTGAGTGTGGCTCTTCCACAAAATACTGGCTCTTCCACAAAATACCGACTTCTGCGCATGGGCCAGGAAGTT
Source organism: Myotis lucifugus (assembly GCF_000147115.1). NCBI lineage: Eukaryota > Metazoa > Chordata > Mammalia > Chiroptera > Vespertilionidae > Myotis > Myotis lucifugus. The sequence goes on from NW_005871250.1 coordinate 586,655, forward strand.
TCAATCGCACTGTACGTGTGCGCCCACACGTGGTATTTTGTGGAAGAGCCACACTCAAGGGGCCAAAGAGCCGCATGTGGCTCGAGAGCCGCAGTTTGCCGACCACTGCCCTCGGCCATAGCTTTGAGAAAGAGATGAGGGAATGATCTGCGTACAGCAGGCTCAGGCTGCTGGGTTTATCCATAGGGTTGGGCATGCGCTGTGTCCACAGCACAGGACTACTCTGGTGGGAGATGGTTTGCCTACCTTCTCCAGGGAGGACAATGTATCAATTACCTAAATTAACTAAATTACTTTTCCCATTTTAGCTGCTCAGTTGTCGGGGATACACTCTCACCCTGGAGAACATCAGCCCCTGTACCCAGTGGTGGCATGAGACCTCCTTATTTCCACAGTGTCCTCTGTTGTCCTACACCTGTCACCTGTGAGACCCAATGCTGCAGAGACTGCACACGTGGTAGGGAAAGGGAAAGGAAGCAGGAGGTAGGGATGGGTGCAAGGAGGGGAGGAGAGGGGAACTGGCTCATTGCATCCCCACAAGGCACTCTCTGGATTACAGACCTCCCTGAAGCAGCAGTCAGGGGGACCCCACAAACATCCTGGACACAAGCAGCAGCCAGGGGTGGAAGTCCTGGGAATCATTCCTGTGGGCTGTGCTGGTGGTTGGCCACTGGGTGTCACTCTTAGCCCATGTTTGTTTGGTGTCAGGTTTCTGAAGATGGTCCATCATTTGCTGATGTCTCCCTCCTCTTCCCACTCCCTGTCTGGGATATCTCCCTTGGAAGGCTCTACTGACCACATACATAGGAAGTGTACTAGCATGAAATCACCCAGGAGCAGACTTCTGACCTGCACACGGAAAGTGGCCTATTTGTCATGGAAGCAAGCAGAGGCAGCATTAGTAACTGATGCTATAGCAGCGGCTCAAAAACAAGCTCTTAAAACATAGAGATGTTTCATTAATTTTTCCATTCAGCATTATTTCCTTCTTTCTATAGTTTTTGTTTTCTATTTTTAAATTTATGTTCTTAACTTTTATTTAATTCTTTCATTCTATAAAACTAAACATTTAGATGAAATAGAAATTAAACTCAGAAAGGATTAGGAGAAAAACCTGAATAGATAAAACCATTAAAGAAATACAAATCATATATTAAAAAAATCTATTATTTTTATTTATTTTCTTCAGAACTTGGTGTGCTTTTTAAATCTGAATATACATGTCTTCAATTCTGGAATAGTTTTAGTCATTTCCCTGTGACTAGTGACTCAGTTTCTCCTTCTGGAAACTCTATTAGATTATGTGGGGCATCTCATTCTATCTCGCATCTTGGGTAATTCTTTCATAGTTTCTACCTTGTTTTTCTATGCTGCCTTTTGTGTGATTCCTGCAGATCTGTGTTTAGGTTCCCTATTTTTCCCCTCTGCTCTATTGACTCCTTACCCAGTGTGTTAACCTGAACACACCAGTGAGTCCTTAACTACAATGCCTTTGTGTGTGTGTGTTTTTTATGGAGTTTTATTTGGCTATTTATCAAATTTGTCTGTTCCTTTTTTTCATAATACTCTATTCCTTCATTATGGTTCCCCATTTTTAAATTCTTTTATATCACACTAGAGGCCTGGTGCACAGATTCATGTACTGGTGGGGTCCTTTGGCCTGGCCTGGGGGGATCGGGTTGAAACTGGCTCTCCAACATCCCCCAAGGGATCCTGGATTGCGAGAGGGCACAGGCTAGGCCAAGGGACCTCACTGATTGGAGCTGGGGAGGGACCATGGGAGGCTTCAGAGCATGTCTGGCCTGTCTTATCCAGTCCCAATTGGCCAGATCCCAGCAGCAAGCTAACCTACCAGTTGGAGCATCTGCCCCCTGGTGGTCAGTGCACTTCATAGTGACTGGTTGAATGGTTGAACAAAAGACTTTATTAGACTTTTATTATATCGGATTCCCTTGCTTATTTTAGTCCTATTTCATTTTCAGTTGTTTTTTTTTATTTCCCATCCTCACTAATTCACTGGCTGGTGGCATCTGCCAGTTTTCTCTCTCAGTAATTAATTTTGTTGTGTGATTTGTATCTCTTTAACTATAAACTACTCAGAACTGTTCTTTAACAGTTAAAAAATGGGCTTCTCATGGCATCACATTGTGAAGGGAACCTTTATAGAGTAGTTTTTGCAGTTGTTTCTGTTGTTTGCCTAGATAATTGACATCACTAACTCCGCTGACTGGAAAGTGCATAGTAAGTTCAGATCCTGTACCTTCTCAAGGAGCAGGCCTGGGTGCTGGATTTTTGCATATAAGGCTTCAGAGAGATGCATGGCTTCTTCAGGGTGTCCTTGGGAGGTGGGAGGAAGTTTTCTAATTCTTTTTTGATAGAATAAGCAGCACTTAGAGACTTCAGGCTTTATGCAGGAAGCAACGTTCCTGCTCCCCTGCTTCCCAGAGGCCCAAGGTCATGTCTAGTAAGGGGGTGGGCATTTGAGAGCCAGCCCCAGATCCAAGGACCATGTCCTGGCTGACCCTCCAGGCTCCCCGTGGCATCTGCTCCCACTTGGCCATAGGACTTTGATTTCCACGCTTGTATCTGGACCTCAGGCATATCCTGTTCTTTCTTTAAAGCTAAATATGTATTATAGTATTTATCTGTGCCTACCTTGGCCTTGAGTGATTCAGTTTATCTTCTGGTTTTCTTATGAGGTTTTCAAACAGGGGTCATCTGAGATGTCGGGGAGAAGGACAAGTGACAGGGCTCCTGACCCTTCTCCACGCTACACCCTGCCCTCCACCTGGCTTTAAACGGGGGAGGGGGGAGCACTTTGGCTGCTCTGTAGCAGCAAGTGCTTCATCTTCTTGTGCCTGTATCTCCACCTGTAAAAAGGGAATAATAATAGTGCTGCCTCACACCACCTTTTTGCAATTAAATGAGATCGTGTACATGAAGCACTCAGGTCAGTGCCTTGTTCAGAATACACAGGAAGTGATCCTTGTTAATTATTGAACTCCAAGTTACACTTATATTTTAATGTAATTTAATTTATTTAATATTTATTTTTTTAAATGGTTCAGAATGGGGGCTTTATCTAGATCAGTCTAGACCAGCGGTTCTCAATCTGTGGGTCATGACCCCTTTGGCGGTAGAACGACCCTTTCACAGGGGTCACCTAAGACCACCCTGCATATCAGATATTTACATTATGATTCATAACAGTAGCAACATTACAGTTATGAAGTAGCAACGAAAATAATTTTATGGTTGGGTCACAACATGAGGAACTGTATTTAAAGGGCCAGAAGGTTGAGAACCACTGGTCTAGACTATATGCTTTCTAAAAGAACTTCTGGTTAGAAAATTCTTTGCTTCCATATCAAGTCTGCAGTAGGAAAGTTAGCTTTAGCCAAGCTTGGCTTGCCCCTAGCAGGATAGGCATAAAGATCTCTATTGTTTACGCTCCTTTTCCTCCAGCCCCTGACATTCCTTCAACCCCACGTCCCATCCCTTAGCAATTCCATTCTTTTCTTAGTGATTCACAAGGGAGTTGTTGTCACAGTTGGACAAGCAGCCTCCTGACTAGAGTCAGCCTTGCTTCATGATTTCTCAATGTTGTCACCTCTCCCTAGGTGTTTTTGCTGAAATCTCCTAACCATAAAGAAATTTTATTTAATGGTTCCTCTCTAACTCTTTTTTAAAATATATATATATTTCTTTATTGATTTCAGAGAGGAAGGGAGAAGGAGAGAGATAGAAACATCAATGATGAGAGAGAATCATTGATTGGCTGCCTCCTGCACACCCGACACTGGGGATGGAGCCCGCAACCAAGGTACATGCCCTTGGCCGGAATTGAACCTGGGAACTTCGGTCCACAGGCCGATGCTCTATCCACTGAGCCAAGCCGGCTAGGGGTTCCTCTCTAACTCTTACACTATGGTAACCTCTTCTTCATTTCCCATGAAACTGGGGACCATGTTGTCTCAAGGAAAGGATGGGGTTAAGGGAAGGGCTTCGCTTCTCATGAGAGAAGGTGCATTTTCACGGGGAGGGGCATTTTCACTCCCACTTTGTTCAGCCTAGTTCTGTGCAGATGAGCTGGTGACAGCTCTTCTAACTTGGGAGCAGGCTACATGATGAACCAATGAGATGATGAGTCAGGATTCGGCCATGAGCAACCAGGGTCTATGGTCTCCTACCACATCCCAGGGTGCAGTGCAGAAGGTGGCAGGTTGGAGGTCCGGCACTGTTTATTACCAGTACTAGTATCTTCTGAAGGATCTGAGTGAACGTGCTTCCGAAGCAGCATAAATTCATATGCGAAGGTGAAAGGATCTTGAATCCCTTCCCTTGATTTCTGGTTGAGATCAATTTTCCTTTCTAAGACCAAACATTTTCCCCATTTGTGTGGACTCAGCTTAATGAAATACACCCAGTGCCCCCCAGCAACGTTCTTCCAGGGATATTTTAAGCCCCCCCCCCATATACACACAGCCACTCTGGGAAGCCTACAGGCAGGGGCTGCATTCCCATGTGATGCTGATGAGCCCTGCTCTTGGATCAGCCACTCAGCCACTTGGCCTCACATTGAGGCAGGGGCAGCATCGGGGTCCAATGTGGGGCCCCTCACCTCTCTTTGTCTAGGATCATTGTCACCTGTCCAGCTGCATGCTGATAAATTAGGCTCTTAGGAGAGACATGGGACCTTGGGCCATTTGAAAGCCCCAAGTAACTTCTGTTGGGAAAACTGTTTTCTTTTCCCTGCACAATTATGAGGACATGAAGAAAGGGCCAGTAGAAATAAAACGCTACCCACAGGAGGATGTCCATAACAATTGGTGGCCACCAGGAAGGTGCAAGAGGAAGAAGCCTGGGGTGGGATTCTGCGGGGCTCGGCTGCAAAAGTCGTCAGGATCCTAGCATCTTGGCTCGTTCCTCTCCAGGGAGTGGAGTCGAGACCTAGGAGCAGAGGGCCCCTTTGTTTAGAAGCTTGTTTTGAACTTTATTTAGACTCCAGGAAGGAAGATTAACAACTCTCACCCAGAAACAGGAAAACATGTCTAGATGTTGGAAAACCATGTGGCAAAGCCTTCGGGCCACACTGCTCTGCCTTTGTCCAGGGGAAGGAGGAGAGGTTTCTGGGCCAGCATCGCCCATGGCGGTGGCCTCACCCTCACAGGCCTGGGCTGCCCTCACCGAGGCTCCCTTCTCCTCAAGAGCCCCGCCTTTCTCACTTGGAGATGGAGCCGCAAGTCCAGTGAAACCATCCAAGATGGAGCTGCCAGTCTCACACTGTGGGCAATTCTGGTGTCAAGAGTGAGTCAGTGAGAGAGTTACTATATAGAATACGATCCTATTTAGGAATATATTCAGGGTGGGCAAAGTAGGTTTGCAGTTGTTTGTATAGAAAATAATACAACAATTAATAAATAATAATACAAGAATAGACTCTTTTGTGCACTCACAACTGTAAAGCTACTTTTCCCACCCCTGTTTATATGTATATATAATGCATGTATTTAACACATACACATATATATATGTATATACGTAAATTTTTTTTGGTACAGAAATGGGGTCCCAAATATGTGTCTGGAATGCAGTCAGCGTTCTAGAATAATACTCCAGGTTGCCTGTGGTTGCCTTTGGAGAGGGGACTGAGCTTTGGTTAGAGGTGAAGTGGTTTGAAAGTCAGCTTGCATTTTTATTCAATATGTGGTTAGAACTCCTTCATGCATTTATCACTACTGTAATGTCACAGCTTTAAACAGAACACCTGCTTTCCTGGAGGATAGTACTTCCCTCTCCACCCTCCTCTTCATCCTCCATCATATAAACACGATCCCTGAAATTCCCCTCTGTACCCTTCACCTGCTCTCCCACTCCCCAAACCCTCCCGAATCTGCTGGACATTCTTCTCATGACCTCATGTCAAGGTCTGTCTCTCTTCTCATGTCCTTTCCCACCCCCTTGGCCTCCTCATCCAGCTTGAGTCCGAGGTCACCCATTTCAGTGACTCTCTCACCAGCCCCCGGATTCTCTCATCCCGTGTCCCCTGTCACACTTGCTTTGTTAGTTCTGAGCTGTCCCTGCTCCATTCCAGGCTCCTGGGGAAAGACATAGACTCCCGTGACCGGGCCCTGGCCAACTCCCAATGCCAGCCCAGCCTGCCCTTCACTGTGCCCAGCAATGTTCTTACTCCTTTTTAATTGGCTTCTTATCATGCTGCCCTGTGTACCCTTTCCCCCTTCTCCTTGTTTATATTGTAGCCTTCACCCGTGAACTGACCCAAATGCACACCTCATTCCTCCATACTGTCGACACTTCCATGCATCACATTCTCCTGAGGCCCCATCTCAGAAGAACCTTGTTTCCAAGTCAGGCTGTCTGTGTCACTCAATCCAACTCAGTTTTTCTCTCTCTGGACTCTTCTACATCAGCATCTTTCTCTCTCTCTCTCTCTCTCTCTCTCTCTCTCTCTCTCTTAAAAACACACATTTTTATTGATTTCAGAGATGAAGGGAGAGGGAGAGAAAGACAGAGATATCAATGATGAGAGAGAATCATTGATGGGCTGCCTCCTGCACGCCTACTGGGGATTGAGCCTGCAACCTAGGCCCTAACTTGGAATTGAGCCATGAGCTCCTGGTTCATAGGTCAATGCTCAACCACTGAGTCACGCTGGCTGGGCAGCATTTTTCTCTCTTGCATCCTTAGTCTATTCCACCCCACTTCATATGGGTGTGACACAGAGCTCCATCCCTGGGCTTAGTCCGATTTAATGGATCCCCCCCCCCCCGCCCCCAGTGACTGAGGAAACCAAAGGCATGCTTGGAGCCTATCTCGATACCCACCTACCACGACTGGCCCACTCCTTCTCCCAGCGGCTGGAAGCTTTCGAGGTTGATAGCTCTCAGCTGAGTCCTTCTCAGGGACTTGCGGAGAACTGCTGTCCCCATGTCATGCTCCCTTGTGGGCCAGTCTGCCCTCAAGGACTGGCCATTACAGAGCTGTAACCAGGCCAGTGACTGGTTATCTGTGCCCTGGGGCCAGGACAACTCTGAAGGGCCATGGCTACTCCTGAGCTCCCTGTAGGAACCAGCTGAGAACTCGGTTGGGTCTGCACTGCAGCCCACTTCTCCCTCTGCCCACTCCTGTTTCCCTCACTCCCCACCTGAATGGACCCTGTGAGCATGTCTCCATATGCTTCCTGCCTGCAAATCTTCGACTCCGAGTCTCCTTCTTGGGAACCCACCTGCTTCAGCAGGCTTTTCAGATTTGGGGAGAGATCTAGAACATGGATGGGGACGATCAATATTCAGGCTGATTTTATCTGCTTGGAATGTAGACCCAGTCTGAGAGAACAAAGCTCCCTGGATCGGTGTAAACTTTTGGATTGTGTAGCTTTAAAGAAATTCAATTTTACAAATACAAGATGTGAGAGACTTTGGCAGACATTTTTTGAAAAAGAACTAAAGGATTCCTTACTTTTTTAGTTCATTCATTCATTCACTCACATAGGAGTGCCCATTCTGCGCCAGGGGTGGGGCAGCAGAAACAGGAGGAGAAGGATGATAAACTAACACCCAGACTTATGATTGTAATCTGTGAAGTAAATAAACAGGGGGCAGAAATAGGGAATAGAAGGGGTACCTCTCAGAATAGGTGATTTGAGAGGAAGACTGATGAGAGATCGGCACCATTATTAGTGGGACGGCTGCGTGGGTACAGTCCGGAGGGAAGGGAAATTCGGAGGTCTGGCGGTGCAAGCGCGGACGCCATGGCTGAACCCCAATGCCATACCCACAAGACTAACTCCAGAATCAGACCCAGACCG
>NW_005871250.1:595759-659890 GCF_000147115.1 Myotis lucifugus
CGCAGGGAGTTGCTGATGGCCTCCATGCTCAGTGTGGTTCCAAGTACAGCACACAGGCAACACCGGCAAGCTCCCCTCAGAGCCTCTCACCACTAATCCTGGGCCCAGATGAGGGTCTGTGTCTTACTGGTTCCTAGTGTATCTGTTTCTGTGGCTGCTGTAACACACCACACACTTCCTGGCTTGGAACAACACAGATGCATTATTTTATAGTTCTGGATGTCAGGGTCTGAAGTGATTCTCACTGGGCCGAGGCCGAGGTATTGGCAGGGCTGTAGCCTTTTGGAAGTTCCAGGGGAGAATCAATTCCTTCCTTTTTCTGACTTTAGAGGCTTCCCACCTTCTTGAACTCATTGGCCCCTTTTTCCATCTAGAGCCAACATTGCAGTAGCGTCTTCAGATCTCTTTCTCTGATTCTGCCCTCTTCTAGTTTTGTCATCACATCTTCTGACTCTAACCCTCCTGCCTCCCATTTACAAGGACCCTAGTGATTATATCTGGGTAATCCCCCAAATCTCCCCTTCTCAAATTTCTTAATTATATCAACAGTCCCCTTAGCCACGTAAAGTAACATGTTCATAGATTCTGAGGATTGGGGCATACGTGGGGGTGGGGGGCATATTCTGCCTACCACGCCAGGTAACTCAGATCCATATCACAGGCTGAAAGCCCTGGCACCCTGTATTTAAGTGGCTTTTCTTTCCTACTTTCCCCAGGTGCTCACGCATTGCTGAAACCTCTTAAGTGCCTTGTTTTGCTTATTTGCATGACTCCTGCACATATGTGGTCACGTGTCGTTTTAAATAATTCTTGTTTTTGTTATTAGACAAATGTTGCTTGAGGAAGGAGCTGGGGGTTGGGGCGCTGTGTGTTTGTGTCTGGTTCATGTTCTCCTGGATGTCTCAAGTGGTGAAAGCTCCTATATATGCTGGCGCAGGCTTGGATGTTCAAGAAAATCCATCTCTACCAATAACTGGCAAACTAGGCCTTAGAGAAGTCACCTGACTTCTCTCAGACAACCCTTTCATCACTTCCTACATGCCAGGTTCAACCCCTATGTCATGGGTATGGTGTGAGAATGTAGTGAGTTGAAGGGTTTCATCAATAGGGAACTTCCTGTATAAGTTGTCATTTCATTATTTGTGGACGCTGAACTTTGAGGAGTGAAAGGGAACCTCTCAGATTCTTTTTACTGAGGAGTGGACTGTACCTGAATGTGCTGCCCCCCCACTCCCCCCCCCACTGTGGTTAAGGTTTTTAATTACCTTTGCATGGATCAGAATATTAAGAAAGATGTGCTGGGCATATAGACCCCTGAAATCTACACCTGGGCCTGACTGGGACATTATTTGCCAAAATCTGTATGCATATTAGACTCACCTGGAATGGCTCTAAAAGAAAACCTCCAGGGGTTTTGCCTCCAGAGATTCTGATTTGTTGGGGCTGAACAAGATCGAGGCATCTAAATTTTGATGAATCTCTCCAAGTGAATGGAATATGAGCTATCTCCTGACCCAGCAGGCTGTGATGTAAGCTTGGGGTCTATTAATAGAAGTACAGTAAGTGGAACAAAGGAGGGGACAGTGTTTCAGAGCTGTGAACAAATTACAGGGCTGTATTGGACGGCTGGATGGAGATCTGGGTACCCCACTTCCAGAGGGAGAGGGACTGGGACAGAATCTTCATAGGAGCAAGACCCGGGTGGTGTGGGGACTCAAAGGAAGAGGGGAAAGCACTGAAGGGGAAATGGCTGGCTTGCCCAAGGTCACCCCATGAAATGTATCAATGAAGACACCTAGAAAAGAAGAGAGACACATGTCCTTTTGCTTTAAACAGCTTTATTAGATCACAAAGTCAAATGCTGTAACAGTGAAAATAGTTGAACATGAGATTTCATCTTTCGTAAGTAAACAGCTTGTAAAACTCGTCTTCGAAACTGCTCGCCAGTTGAGGAGTGAGGACAGAAATGCAGTTAGGGTGGTCTAGACTGCATGCCTCCGCCCCAGGTAACCTAAAGGAATCTTTCTGATTATCTCTGAGGACAGGTGGATCTGGTTTTACTTGGATGCATTTCCTTGTAGGCTTTCTGTTTGGGACTGAGATTTGGTCTCTGTTAAGCTGACAGGCACATTCTGTTTGCCTGGATGCCCCTTCCCCTCAAAATCCTGTCAGCTCCAGGCCCATCTAGAAGATGAGTAGAGCAGTGATTGTGCACGTGTGCATGCACACACACACTTACAAGGTTTGCACAAGTGAAAGACAGACCTATAAAAACTTTTAAATGGAAATCTATATAATTTTATTAACCAATGGCCGCCCAATAAAAAATATAAAAAACTTTTAAAATCCTCACAACCATTTTGTGAAGTAGAACTTTTTTGTTATCTTCACTTAATTATTATCATTGTTATTTTTGAAGGAGGAAGTATGTGGAAGAGCATACCAGTTGAAAATGGCAGAACCGGGATTTGAACTCTGGTCTTCCGGTCACAAATCTCTGCCCAAACGGACACCAAGAGGCAGAAGCACATCAGAGTGCTGGTAAGGTTTCTGTTGCCCCACTGGCCAATAGCTTGTCTGGCTGATATTTTTGTCCAGAGAAGACAGAAGACGAACCCAAAGACTGGGAGGTGCCGGGGTGGGGAAGGGTGTGTCCTTTCATGCAATCCACGTAACTGTGCAGTCTGCTCGGGGTTAGACCGCCTGGGCAGGGAGGTGGCACCTTCCAGAAGAAAAGAGGCGTCCTGTGTTACCACCCAGGTTCCCAGCTAGAGCAAGGGCCCTCAGAACAGGCTGCTGGTCAGACAGAGGCACTCGACCAGGGCAGGAGGGTGTAAAGGTCATGTCTAGAAGGCCACTTTCACAGAAGACAGCGCAGCTGTATTCATGGTATCGGCTCCAGAAGATGACCCTGCTATTCAAAGGTTGCCTCCTCTGGAACGGTAGCGGCCCAGGCAGTGCTCTCTGAGGGCCATCAGGAAACTGCGGGAGGTGTGGGGCCTTTCTTACTGGAATATGCTTTCTTCCATCTGTGATGCTGTGGACACTGTGCCTGACGCTCTCTACTTGGTATCATCCTTCTGGGATGCCGGGTACTAGAGACCATCCCTCCAGTAAGGTCAAGAGTAACAGCTTGAAAGACAACCCAGGAGCCCTCCCATGAGCACCCCTGGCACACTGTGCTGACATGTGCATTCCTCCTCCTACTAATACCTTCTTCTCTTTGATCATATAGTTTTGTATTTATTATGACATCATCATGCAACAGTCTAGCTGGAAAACTTGCCATAACACAGAAGTACATAAAATATAAGGGCATCGTGTCCCTTCCCCCTTCCCTATCCTCCATCCCTCCCTCACCGGCTACAGAAACTCTGATCTGTTATCTGCTCTGCTCTCTGTGGATCCCCTCCCCCAGCCCAAGGCCCGCAGCCCAATCGTGGAGTGAATAGATGGACCCCCATCATCAGGCTGATGTCCTCTTTCTACACATCCAAAGTCACATACGTGGTGTGATTCTGTACATCAATGTGACCATACTGTGTGCAGGTCTCTTCGGTTTTTGCTTTGTAATATGTATTAAAGATCCTTCCTAGACTTTTCATGTAGACCGGCTTCATTCTTTTTCACTGCTGACTAAATACACCATCATTACTTGACTCCTCCCATATTGATGGGCGTTTTAAGTTCCTTCCATTTCTCAGGACTTCCTGCCGTGTGGTCTGCCTAGGCCTCTAGTTGCCTCGGTGAGAGGAAAGACAGCTGAGGTGGACTGGCTGGGTGGGTAGAAGGGCTCCCCCTTCCTACCCCACTCACTGGGTCGGATGCCTGAAAACCTGAATTTCCCAGAAAGATAAGCTGGGCCGAGAGAAATTCCTTTTCCTGGGAGTGGTGGGGAGAGTCAGTCCTGACTTGTATTTTGTACTTGATACACACACACACCCTGTCCTAGCCTCTCCCCACAGAACTTAATTTTAGAACATGAACTGATTAGTGTTGGCATGTTTTGTGGAAACAGGCGGAACTGAGTCCTGAGGTCTGAGTTCTAATATAGGCTTTGCCACAAAATTACCTGAAAGTGTTGAATGAAGCATTTCATATTTATGAGACTCAGTTTCTTTACCTTTAAAATGGGCTGGCATGACAGGAATAGTAATCTAATTCCTGACATTAAACGTTCTGATGGAAAATAATGGGAATGAGAACAACGCTTAGAGGAGCGGACACTTTCACTGCAAATTTTCCAGGCTGAGGCTTCGGTTGCCTGCTCTTGACCCCGGGTTTGCTGTGGGAGCCACGAAACAGGAAACTGCCTTTTGGGAAAGAGCAGTCAGCTGTTCTGGGCGAGGTCAGAGCCAGCAGCTTGGTGACCTTTTCCTGGTTCAGCAGGTCAGCAGCCCCACCTCCGCCCTGGAGCTGCAGGACCTGTTCCTCAGCTGGCCTTTGGTGAGGGCACATTTCCCCTCCTTCACAGAGGAAAGTCCGGGGAGCTTCTCACCGGCAGCCTGGTCACCTGCGCCTTCTGATGGCTGCCGGGCCCCTCCACCACAGACCTGCATGGGGCTCCCTGACAGCGTCAGGCACTAACTAGAGCAGTGAGGGCCATGGCCCTGCAGTCCCAGGGCCGGCCCTGAACCCTGGCTCTGCTGTGCCTGTCAGCTGAATGAGCTGGGCAAGTCACTCAGACTTAGGTAGGTGGGTGAAGATTAAAGGTGGTCTTTTCATATGAGCATATAATAAAAGCTCAGTAAGCATTTATTTTTATTACTAGAGGCCCAGTGCACTGATGGGGGCGTGGCCTGCAGGGATTGGCCCGCTGTGGGAGCACCGCTCATCCCAGTCAGCTGAGTGGCTATGGACCTGCCCTCTGAGCGGCTGCTGAATGATGAAATTAGTCTGAGATGGTATTTCAGGGTAATGTCTCGGGTAAAGGCATGTTCTGTGTTCTGGAGGGACCTGGCAGAGAGCTTTGCACCCCAAAGCCACTCAGTGAATGTCCTTGATGTGTGATGCCAGGTCGGTGACACCATCAGGGATGTTCAGGGCAGCCGTGTTCCAGGATCCTCAGCCATCAGGGCAGCCTCTCTGGGGGGTCCACAGTCACGTCCCCTCTTGCCATCCGCCTATGCCAGCTCCCCGCGCTCTTTCTAGAACACACCTTAGAGGGCCTGCATGAGCTGGTGGGGTCAGGCCAGAGTCTGGATTGTCTCAGGTATTTGATAGGTGCAGAGACTCGGCCTCACCCTGGCCTGCTAGCGGCTGCTCCCACTGCTCATCCCAGTCAGCCGAGTGGCGCTCCCACTGTGGGAGTGCAGTGACCACCAGGGGCCAGCTCCTGCATTGAGTGTCTGCCCCCTGGTGGTTAGTGCGTGTCATAGGGACTGGTCAACCAGTCGTTCTGGTTGTTCTGCTGTTCGGTCACTGGGCTTTTATATATATAGATTATTTTATTATTAATGCTTGAGGAAAAATAGGCAAAGGATGAATGAACGAGAAGATGCAACATCATTCTGCATTCATTCACATGGAATTACTTTCCCCTAAACTTGTCTCCAATGTAATCATAGCCCATTTGTGAATGGGTTTTCCTCAATCTGGGATGCTCTTTTCACTTCCTGTCAAAATTTCTTGCTTCAAAGCCCCCAGACACATGCCACCTCCTCCATGAAGATTTCTTTGCTTTTCCCTTTGGGACATGCTAACTTTCTACTCACATCACCAATATTATCTCTGTATACTAATGATTCCCAGGTTCATGTTTCCAGTAGAGGGTGAATAGGTGACATGGTGTGCTTATCGCTCATGTGGTCTGTATTGGTTTCCTAGGGCTGCCCTTACAAACTACAACAAACTCAGTGGCTTAAGAGAGCAGACATTTATTGTGTCATGATTCCAGAGGCTAGAAGTCCAAAATCAAGGTGCGTCTGCATGGCTGTGCTCCCTATGACACCTAAGGAGATGCCTTCCTTGCCTCTTACTGGTTTCTGGTGGTTTGCTGGCGGTCCTTGGCTCACAGCTGTATCGCTCTAATCTCTCTCCCTTCATGGTCAGCTGGGTTTCTCCTGTGTGTCTCTATCTCTTCACAGGGTGTTTGTTTGTTTATTAAGGACACAAGTCGTATTGGATTAGGGGCCTACCCTACTCCAGTATGAATTCATTTTAACTTAAATAATTACATCTACAACAATCCTATTTCCAAATAAAGTCATATTCTAAGGTACTGGGTGTTAAGTCTTCAATATATTATTTTTTAGGGGGCACAGTTTCACCCACCACATGGTCTTTTAGTTTTTCTGTTGAACTAAAGAGCATATCTTATTATCTCAACTAGATGGTAAAAATTTCCAAGGAAAACCATTCAGTTTTACATCTGAAGGGGCAAACAGGCTGCGCTTGGGCTGGATTTGATTGGCAGACATGTTTGTCTGCCCTGAAGTATTGGCCCAACACAGTGCTTGGGAAGAGATTCTGAATTAGTCTGAAAGTCTGGATGTCTGGTTTCCATGGCAAACCAGAATGTCTAGCCACACACCAGGGAGCATTGCGCCATGTCCCTCACTGCCTGAAGCCTCGCAGGGGCTTCTCCTCAGACGGGGCAGTGCCCTCCTGGCACCACAGGTACTATATATTCTACTGGTTCTGTTTCTCTGGGGAACCTTGACTAATATACTTTTCATTGAAAAACATGTCAAACACGTAAGCCCCTCTCACCACTTCCACTAACTTCACTCTTGTTCAAGCCATCATTGTCTCTCCCTCAGACGTTACAATTGCTGCATACCCGGCATGCCAGCTGAGCCTATTTTCCAAGGAGCAGCCAGGGTGACCCTTTAAAACACTAAGTCAATCATAGGACTCCTCTATTAGTGTCCTCCGTTGGCTCCCATCTCACCCAGAGTAAAAGCTAAAGTCCTTAGATGGCCTTCTAGGTCCTACACATTCTGACCTCCTGCTGCTTTCTCTGGCCTCATCTCTGTGCCCTGCCCTGCCTCACTGGACTCCAATCACACATGCTTTCCCTTTAACATGCCACACAGTGTCCAGACTCAGCGCCTTTGCGCTTGCGACTCTCTCTGCCTGGAAAGCTCTTTGTTCTGGTTGATTCATCTGAGCTACCCAGAGCAGAATAGCACTAGTTTCTTGTATCTCAAGAAAAGCAATGACTTTATCCAGAATGGACCATTCATTTCAGATTTGCCAAAATGTGTGTCTTAGTCCACTGCTTCCGGGTGTCTGTCATCTATGACAGATGGCCTTCCCTTGGCTGATCTGAACCATTTGCCATTTCTGATCTCTATCACTGTGCCTGTATGAGAATGGTGTGCAGGCAAGTCAAGGAGAAAGGACAAGTCTGAGCATTTGCTGCCATGTGCAAGAGAGACCATGGTTTCTCCTCACTGTCTGATTCTCACATACCTCCCCACACTTCCAGTGGCTGCTTCCTAAAGAAGCCCTTGCCCTTTTATCTTGGGCCCAAGAAAACATCCTAATTCACACTTAAACACCATTCCTTGGTGAGGGGAGAGGCGTGGGGCACATTATGGGAAGTGGATGCTTTAAACATCCTGCATGTGGTGCTGTGATCAGAGAGATCCTGTGTTCCCTGCCCCTGCCCCTGCCCCTCTGCCCCCCACCTGCCCAATAATCCTTCCTCAGTGGAGTCATGAAAAGAGCCCATAATCAGAAGAGTGAAGCCCTGGGCCGTGGAAGCAAGGAGACCGGCTCAAGTCCTGAATCTGACACCATACATGGCAGGGCCTTAGGCAAGTTGCACACCCGTCTCCATTAGTTTCTCACTCATGAATAGAGGTGATAATGCCTACATTATGGGATTTAAGTGCAGTGATGTATCATGAGCGCCTGGTCCGTAGTAAACTGGGAGTCAAGATGAGTCAGGTTTGAAACGGAAGCCAGACTTCAGAGACACAGCCGACACGCTGTCACCTGTGGTTGAGCTGGTGTGTGTGGTGGACACTCCTGACCACTCCAGTGAGATGGACCCCTGGGCCATCCTTCCCATTGTCACCCTAGCGCTCCTTCCAGAATTTAACTTGACCAGGCCACCTCCCTGCTTAAAATGCTTGCGAGCGGGACCTCAAGTCCATCCTCCAAGTAGCCCGCAAGGCCGGCTGTCAGGACCCCGCTTTCTCTCGGCCCACACCTCCTCACTCTCGGTCCACTCACCACTGACCTTTGCTCTTGGCATTAAAGAAACATTAAGTAACGAGTGATCCTTGAGCGTGGTTGTTTGATCACCTGTGCCTATGTCTAACCTTGTTGGCATCCAGCCATATTTGCTCCATCCCCTTCGGGAGATGTCATGAGAGGTTTTCTGAGATTCAGCCACACTGTGTCAATTGCATTCCCCTGCTCTGCTGACTATCCAAAATGGAAGAGGTTGGTCCGTGTGACCAGTATTTTTGTGCATACTGTAGCCTTAACATACCTTGTCCTCCACCCTCTCACCTGTAAGACGCTGGGCTACATCAGGCGATTTCCCGGATTTCTTCTCACCAGGACCTTGGGAGCCCGGGCTGGGGCGCTGCACCTTCACCAGCAGGCAGTTGGCTCACTGGTGCTGCTGGGGTTGAGGTGAGATGCCGCACCCGCAGCCCCTGCTTCAGCTTCATGCAGATGCCACGGAGGTGATTGCAGAGAGAGGCTGGGTGGGGAATCCCTTTCCCCGTGGCAGGCCAGTCAGTGAGGCCAAGTCAGTCAGAGAGGGAGCAAGAACAGCAGCCTGGTTCCTGGGCTGCTCTCTGCCCTCCTCCTCCGCCCTGGCTGCCCCCACAAGAACCAAACTGTGTATCTGAGTCTTAGAATGCCAGGAATGTGCCACAGCCTGATAGGCATGAAGCAGTCTGCGGAGAGGCAGGGAGGAGCTCTGCTTCCAGGCAGAGGCCGGGCAGTGCAAGGACTGCGGGGCCTGAGGGCTGGGCGGCCCCTCCCATCCTCCCTGGGCCTCCTGCTGCAGCCGGGATTTCAAAGGCTGCATTGTGCATTGAGCCAGGGCCTTGGTCCCTCGTGTGCCAGGGAGTAGGCGGGAGGAGGAACACCGTGGGGAGGCTGTGCCCTGGGAGTGCTCTTCTGGCTGGTGTTCCCAGGGTCCTCGGCCCGTGGAGGATGGTGAACACATGGGTGGCTGCTTCTGCATCCCCAGGGAGCGGAGTCTGTCCTGGGGCCCAGGTGAGTTTCCTGGGGGGCCCTGGCCTGTGTCTTGGCTGAGGTGGTTGGTTCAGTGAAAGATCAGGGGTCTGCTGGGGTGGGGAAGTTGCTCTTCCAAAGTCGGGGAGGTGGTTGTGCTTTCTGGCTCCCTCCTCCCTCCGTCAGTGTTTGTCACTCTGGCTTTGTAAAAGGGCATAAAGCTCGGGAAACATCTACTTTTCCTGAAGAGAGAGGCTGGGAGCTGGCGCTGTGAGGAGCAGTATTGCTCTTGGCTGCCACTCCCAGGGTGTGACTAAGCCCTTCCTTCCTTTCTTCCCAAGATTCCCTAGGTCAGGAAGAAAGCTCCGGCTGCGAGTTCCTCTGGGGTCCACGGGTGGTCATAAACTTGGCCTCCGTCCCTCAAACCCTATTTTCGTCAGGGTTGCTATTACTAAGAAAAACAGGCGTTTCCTGCCTCCTACCTGTTGCAGGGTGATATACTGTTTTGGTATGTCAAGTTGAAGCCACGGAGAATTATTGCTCTAAGCGAGTGTCAAGCCATTGAGACTTGTCATTGTCTGACCAACATCCCGGGTCTGCCTGGGACGGAGGGCTCCCCCAGGCTCTAGTTAAGGCTAAAATTGGGACAGTCCCAGGCACACCGGCATGGTTGGTCACCCTAATGCAAGTTCCTTGCTTCTCTTCAGAGCAGGACCAAGGTGAGGCCCTGCGGTCTCGCGAATGGCATTTATCGGGATGAATGGCAGCTTTGGGGTGGGGGTGATTGGATTGGGGGAGAGCTAGGGAGGAGATAGAAGAGCATCACACAAGGAACCATTCCTAACCCTACCTGGCATATCATCTCTTCCTGGAGCACCACCATGGTTCCTTGGAGCGGGAGCCCAGGAGAACCCCTAGACAAAGCTTTCTACTCTCTGACAGATGACTCCCCCGGGGGTCCCGTTACTTGGGCTGGCCAATGCCAAAGTGAACGGGAAGTAGCCGTGTTCTGGAGCCTGAGCACCTTGGCACCTCCAGCAGGGAGAGGCTCCCAGACTAAGGCCAACCCAGATCTATAAATTATAAGTAAACAAACCTCTAAACAATGCCACTGAGGCAGGCATCATCACGGTTAATCACCTGGCCTTTGAGGCCAGAATGCCTGGGTTTCATCTCTGTTCCTTAACTTGTGTTGAGCAATTTACTTAACCTCTCTGTGTTTCAGTTTCCTCGTGTAGATTTTATGATATGACTGTCTTCCTCATATGAGGATTAAGACTACATGTGAAACAACCTGGTACACAGTTGATTAAGCACAATAAATGTCAGCCACATCAATTACATGTCTATGGCCCCGGCACATCACACTCTCCCTCTAGGCCTCCGTTTGCTCATCTGTAAAATGAGGGGGTTGTGAACTCGCCCTGGGCGGTGTCTCGGGACCTCTGCTCCTGCTCCCTGACCTCAGCTTCTGATGTAGCAACTCTACTTCTGTTTGCTGTCCTGTCCTTCAGCCCCAGATTTCATGTAAGAGAATTCTACAGTTCAAACCCACCAATGAACCACTATTGAGAAAAACAACCTCAAACTTCTTCAACACTCTCATTCAGTTATTTTATTGGTTTACCTGACTTTGCTATTAACAACTGGTTGGCATTCTAGATTCACTTTTTCACCAAGAGTCGGCTTGCTATTTATTTCTATTGAGGCTTTTCATGACACCCTCCCATATTGTTCTCCATACTTCTCAGGGCCCTTTCTTAGGGTGTTGATAGAAGTGCTGTAGGTCTGAGGCCAGTTGACATAAACATCCCCTTCTAGGTGCCCCTATTTATCCTAGAAAAGTGGAACAAAATATGAGACACATCCTGGAGCAACTTAATACAGTGGGGCCTTGACTTACGAGTTTAATTCGTTCCGTGACGGAGCTCGTAACTCAAATTACTTGTATGTCAAATCACTGTGACGTTTGCTGTGCCAACCAGCGGTGGGGTATCTGAAGCTGGCTCGTAACCCGAATTTTAGCTCGCAACTCAACTCAAAGCAAAAAATCGTCCGAGAGACGGCTCGTATCTCGAAAAACGCGTTAGTCAGGACACTCGTAAGTCAAGGCCCCACTGTAATTGTGTGACTTTGGGCAAGTCTCTTATATTCTTTGAACCTGTCAAATGATCGTATACAACAGGAGGCTTTGGGTAGAAATAAAAGATAAACATTTATTCAAGGGTCTTGAGGTTTGCAAACTGAAAACACAACTAAGCAATACCCAGAGTGGTGTGCAGAAGCAAGAAAAACCAAGGATTCTTACAGTGAGGAGTACATTCTTGAGAAGAATCAGTCCTACATTCTTAGACTCTGTATGGGTCCAAGATGCTAATCCTCTAGAGGACTGGTGGTCTGGATAATGGATCTCAGGTGGTATGAACACTCTTTCCTTGCCCTTTAAGGGGTAATCAGAGGGTTATCTGGAGGTTTGATGGATATCATGTATTGACCCAAGACTGGAAAGTTCAAAGGTGTAGGTTCCCAGGCTCATTAAAACAAGAATAGAACTGTTTCCTCATACCTCAACCTATTTGCTTTTAGTTATTTTGCAACTTGACTCTAGTGACTTCATTTTAGTTCTGCTTTCTATTCGTCAAACCTTAGTTTTCCTGTCTGTAAACTGGATCTAATGGTAGTATCTAGTTCATGGAGCATTTGTGAGGGTTAAATCAGATCATTCATCTCATGGATTTAGCACAGGGTCTGGCTTCTGAAAACCCCTCAGTAATTGTGGGCTGTTTTATTGTTAGCTAGCAGGGACCACTCCAGCGTTCCTTCTTCCTAATTCCTGACTCCATAGGACTAGGAGTCTGTGCTCGTAATTCTTTGGCTGCTCCTGCCATTGTGTCTGTGTAAGTGGGAGTAAACAGTGAGGATCAACAGTCCTCAGGGGTAAGGGAGGCAGCAAAGGAGAAGGTTCTTGATAGAACTGAACCCTGGCTGGCTGCCCAGCTGACTTGCTGCTGTGTGACACAATGACTGATGTTGGTTCTGACAACCCCAGGCATGCTGCGTTCTCACACGTGCATGCTGCCTGCAGCATTAGTTCCCTGTGATGTCTCTCATTTGCTCACATAAATCTCCTGACTGCAGGTGGTGAGAGGGTGAGTTACTGGTCAATTGCCATCATCGCTGACGTCCAGGACCCTTAAATGTTCTTGCCATTGTTTAATAAATGACAGTTGCTCACGTAGGAGTACAGACCAAGCCACATCGAAGTTTGTCTGTTTAAAAGCTCCTAGCACTTTCTCCTTATTTTCAACACATTCTTGAAGAAATTTGGCAGACTTACACCCTTAAACAGTTGCTGTGGGAGAGATATATTTGCCTACATTGATCCTGTTTGTAACTTCCCTTTCAACCTTTTTGGTAAATACTAATCATCAGTGTAATAATAGGAGATTGAAGGAGAATGCCAGGGTAAGATAGGAGAAATGGGAGTGGATTCTCATTTCCAGCAAGTTTCTGTGAGTTAGACGTTTCCCGGATTAGAGACTTTAAACCTCAGATTTCTGAGGTCAGGTTCATGTAGTGGAAACAGCAAGGTCTGCACCCAGTGATCTGTGTGGTGCCCGACTCTGCCACAGTTTTCTGTCATTCAGAGACTATATGGATGGCAAATGAGCACATGAAAAAAGTGCTCAGCATCATTAGTTATTAGGGAAATGCAAACTGAAATAATGAGATAAAATTGCGCATCTATAGAGTGGCTACAATGAAAACGAGCAACACAGTCAAGTATTGGTGAGGATGTGGAGCAACTGGAGCTCTCACACATTGCTAAGGGGAAGCAAAATGCTGCAGCCACTTTGGAGAGTAGTTTGATAGTGTTTAAATAAATCTCAGAGTTTTCTGAATTAAGTGTTAGTAACTTTATCTAGCCAGTATTAATAATAAAGACACTAGCTTCCAGAAAGTAATTTATTGATTCATAAGTGAAAAGTCCGGAGGTTATTTGTTTCAGGTATGGCTTCATCAAGATGTCCAAAAATGTTATCAGGAAGTTCTCTTTCCTCAGCTCTATTTGTACTAGGTTGGTCTCATCCTCAGGCAGGCTTTCTCTCTGTGGTGGGACCTACAGCTCCACGCTGTCACATTCACAGCTTCAAGTTCAGTGGAAAGAAATCTTCTCTTCCCTAAGAGTGCTGGTGAGTGTCGTACGACCAATTTTCATGGGCTTAACTTTGGCTGCATGGCTACGGCAGAGCATACTCGATTCACTTATGCTGAGTCCTGTGACCACGTTTGGAGTTAGGGATGAAGGGAGGCAGCCTCATCTGAGCCACAGAGACTGGGTTCTCCTAGGTCACATGGCTAAGCTAATGAAGAAGCCAGGCTTTGAGTCCAGGACTGTCTGATTGCAGAGTCTTTGTTCCCAGACACTGCCTCACCTGCCTCTAGTGTTAGAAGACAATACAGAATATTTGGAAAGTAGGCAGAAGCATAGGAAAGATAATTTAAAATAACTCAGCAATAGCCACCATGGGCCTTTTGGGTTATTTCCTTTCAGTTATTAAAATACCATATATTTTCCCTAACGTACTTTATTCTACATAATAGTTTTTTGTTGCCTTCAATAGTGTCTGGTTCTTTCACAAGGCCCAGCTCAGATCTTGAAATTCCTTCATGTCGAATTTTATGTAATTCCATATATGAAAAAGCTTTATAACTGTAAATCCTGTGCAACTATTAACTGCTCTTCCTATTATAAAACTCACTTTCATGTCCCAGATTCCTTATTGTTTCTCAAGGAGCTGGCCTCTGGCTCACGCTTCCCAAAGCATCCATTGAGCTGGCTGCCTCTGTGCACACTGGTGGTCCATGAGGTCAGAAAGGTTGGCGACCGCTGCTCTAGGGGACATCGGAAATCCCGGACGTTTAATTAAAAACACACATCCCAGTCTACCCCTAGATATTCTGAGGTAGAGTAGGTAGAGACGGGCGCCAGGAATATTTTAAAATTTGTCCTTTTATTAAAATTTACCATTTATACAAAATTGTGCATAAAGTTAGATGTGTACATCTTGTTGAATTTCCACAAGGTGAATATATCCATCTGTGCTGCTTTCTGTGGCAGTAACTCATTTATTCCCATTGCTGCATGGTATTTCATTGTACATGCTACCATTCACTTATCCATTCTAGTGCAAATGGACATCTGTATTGTTGCCAGGGTTTGGTTCTTATTGATAGTGCTGCTCTGAATATTTTAGTAGATATATTTTGGTGAACATATGTGTGTACTATTTTGAGTATATATCTATTCAAAATTGGAATTGCTGAATCTTATGCATGTGTATAAATGGATATACTCAGCTTGAACTGAAACTCTCAAACAGTTTTCCAAAATGAAAATTTTCAAAACTTATTCTTACACACTTGCCATAAATGTGGTTCTAGTTTATGAGTATCCTTACAAACACTTGGCTTTATCTGTCTTTTTCATTTTAGCTGGCCTGTGTAAAGGTGCTTCATTGTGATTTTAGTTTTCATTTCCCTGATGAGCTTGAAAAGGTTTTTATAAATGTATTGGCCATTCAGATATTGTTTTTGATAAAATGCCTATCCAAGCTTGTTGCCCATTTTTCTAGATGGTTGCCTACCTAATAAAGATGTATTAGCATTCTTTGTATATTCTGGATTCTAGCTCTTTGATAAATATACATATTGCCTATGTTTTCTTCTACTCTGTCACTTACTTATTACTCTCTTAATTGCATCTCTTGATTAACAGAATTTTCTAATTTAGATGTATTCCAATTTATTCATTATTTCTTTTTTTAAAATATATTTTTATTGATTTCAGAGAGGAAGGGAGAGGGAGAGAGAGATGGAAACATCAATGATGAGAGAGAATCATTGATTGACTGCCTCCTGCATGCCCCACACTGGGGATGGAGCCCACAACCTGGGCATGTACCCTGACTGGGAATCAACCCGTGACCTCCTAGTTCAATGATGGCGAGCCTTTTGAGCTCGGCGTATCAGCATTTTGAAAAACCCTAACTTAACTCTGGTGTCGTGTCACATATAGAAATTTTTTGATATTTGCAACCATAGTAAAACAAAGATTTATATTTTTGATATTTATTTTATATATTTAAATGCCATTTAACAAAGAAAAATCAACCAAAAAGTGAGTTCGCGTGTCACCTCTGACACGCGTGTTATAGGTTCGCCATCACTGTCCTAGTTCATAGGTCGATGCTCAACCACTGAGCCATGCTGGCCGGGCTATCCATTATTTCTTTTGTGAGTAGTGCTTTTCCATCCTATTTAGAAAATCAATGGCCACTCCAAGTCATGCAGATATTCTTCTATATTTTTCTACAAGTTTTCTGTACAGGTATCTTTTACAAAACAAGCGTGTTGTGTGAAATTCTGCAATTTTCTTCTCTAAACCTCACACATCTTTAAGAGCTGTGCACCCACCCTCCACCCCTGCCCCCCAACCAGGGCCACCATCCTGGCCTTCCTTCTTCAAGGTGGACTCATTTATGGGTCCTCATTGTCCTATAACAGGGATACACTCTCAGGGCTTGCTGAGGCTGGGGGCAAATGAGTGAGCTGTCAGTGTGGGGGATGTGTGGCCGGAGAACAAATGCCCTGTCAAGCGGCAGCAACCACAGCCTCGGCTGACTGTTGCCACTGAGAGGGCCTTGGGCTGTAGGTCTTCCAGTTCTCAAAGCAAAGCCAAGCATCCGAGTTATGCAAAATATCCCAATTTCTAAATGATGCCAAGCAATTCAAACTTTAAAATTCACTGTGTGGGGGAAAAAAATAGAAAAAGAAGAAATATTTGTGGGTTTTCTGTGGCCTGTGGCTTCTGGTCTACCAGTCTCCAAACTTTGTCCTAGAGTAGCGAAGCAGGCTGCCACTCCGATTGTGACCCTGGGACCAGCAGGAGCATCACCTGGGACTATGGGAGAAATGCAGACCCTCAGGCTTTCAACTCCGGAAGCAGCATCTGCCTTTTATCAATATCCCCAGGTGATTCACATGCACATGAAAGTTTGAGGACCTCCGATGTAGACATGTGGTTCTTAACACTGACTCAAATTAGAAGCATTTGGGGAACTTAAAAAAATACCTGTGGCTGGGCTAACTGCAGACCACAGAAATCAGCATTTATGGAGATGAGGGTAGGCACTGGTGTTTTAAAAAATCAAACTGGGTGCTTCACATAGGCAGCCAGTGTCGAGAAGCACTGATTTAGGTCAGTCCCTCATATATGGTGGGAAAAGCGAAATCTCAAAAAACGGACACATGGAATGTCTTGCCCAAGGTCACCTAACTGATGTATGGGAGGATCTGATGGTGCCCGACCTCATGTCTCATGATTCCCAAGCCATTGTCCTTTTGCTACAGTTACTTTTGGCTCCTGGGGGCAGAACTATGAAATGATCCTGTTCAACTAGAGCTCATTATCGCCAGCTTTCCAGCTAAGCTGCTTAGCTTTTGGCGCTGAACCCTACCGAGATTTACCGGATGAAGGGCTGCGAGCTGATGGGCCCCTCCTTCGGCCAGTTTAAGCCAAAATCCACTTCATTCTCCCTGTTCACCACCAAAAGAGGATGGACTGTTTTCTATACAAAGAAATGGAAGTCCTCCACTTGGATCTCAAAACCCGCTGCACAGGCACAGAAGGAGGCACAGACTCCAGGCAGCAAGATGAGGATTTGGGTTCGGCGTGAACCGGCTGTGACCGTATGGAGCATGGTTGCACGATCATTTATCATGCTTGGGCTGCATCACCAGCAGCAAAGGTCTAGAGCAAGGGTGGGCAACCTTTTTGTGAGTGCATGCCAAAACCAGCAAAATCTCTGACTCAGAATTCTTCTGCGTGCCAACCCTAATTTTTTGAGAACATGTTACACCTACTTGATAGCTCTTAAGGTGTACATATGTGAAGAACCTTGAAGAAATAATAAAATTCATTCGAGCGACAAAAACACAGTATCTGATGATGAAAAATACATTTATGTTTTAATGTATACATGTTATGTAAAATTATTTATTTATCTAAGATGCACCTACACTGAATTTATCTGAAAAATTAAAAAAGTCAATATTAAGAAAAAAAATTGTACATGGAAGATTATAAGAGAGGGTTTCGAGGGCCAGCAAAAGTTACTGGTGTGCCATGTTTGGCACGCATGCCAGGGGTTGCCCACCCCTGGTCTAGAGTGAACACTGCTTGACTTTGACCCACCACCATTGTGCAAGTGAAGAAATGGGGGGGATTAAATGAGTGACTCGAACAGTGATTGCCAAGATTGCTAACCCCTCTTTTCAGGGCCAGGTAATATATGATTCAGACCCCATGGTCTAGTCCTTGAGCAATGTCATGGTCAAAAGAACAGAGTAACCAAAAGTAATGTATTCTTTTGTATTTGGGGGATGCCATAAAGGAGACCCACTTTCCATAGCCATACTTGTGAAATTCCCCTGTTCTTTTTTTTTTTTTTACATATACAGGATATCCCCAAAAATGTACACACACTTTAACAGCTGATAGCTCAATTGATGTTTCTTTCTTTTCAAATTTAACCCATTGGAATTAATAATTATTCAAAACGTGTATACATTTTTTTGGCACACCCTGTATATATCTACTGCCTCATGCTTTTTAGCCACACTCTCTTCTCTTTTCAACTCTCTGCCATCAAAATAGCCTTCTCCCTAACCCTGGCCTGTGTCACAATCTTCTTTTTTATCCTTTTCACTCCAATTCTGTAGCTGCAAAGACAAACATTTGGAGAGCTGGGGACGAGAGACGTCCCATACAGGACTCTATTTAGTGGGCAGACAGAAGGACAGTCTGGGGACATTCATATGTTTCAGGATTATTACAGCCATGCCCCAGCCATCTCCCCAACAACGCCACTCTCCCTTGTTCTGCTCCAGCACTTCTGTTGTCCTTAAACAACGCTATAGTCAGATCTATGATGACCTTGTTGACCCAACATATATTCCGCACTTTCAGTGCACCATGCCAAGGGACTCAGTCTGGCCTGTGGGTGGAAATCTGTTTCTATTTTAATAAAACGGGGAAACTGTGACTGTCGCATGATTGAGATGGCATGTGTGACAGTTTTTTTGGATCATAGTTGATCATAAATAATTATAAGGCAATGGTGATAGAAGTCTTCCATGCCACCAGCCCTGGAGAAAAGCTCTCAGTCCTTGTTTATACCTTGCTTACACTTTCACAGTGATCTTTCATTTGATCTCTTCCAGGTAAAGAAACTCTTTCCAAGGATCCAGCCATATCGAGTGAGTTTAGATCCTCACCTGAAGATAAGGAAAGATGTTTCCTGTTACAGAACATGACTCCAGGTATCCAAACCCTAAAGACAAACCCTATTAAAAACAAACAAACATTTTCCATGTAGAATATTGCAGCAACCTCCTGGCCACTCCCAACTGCAGGCTCCCTTCCCCTTATCCTTGCTAGGACCACCACAAAATGCATGACCTTGACTGTGACATTGCCTTGCTCACCAGTCTTCCAATGCTCTCCTTTGTCAAGATTAAGTTAAACCTCCTCAGGCTGATACTCAAAACTCTTCACAATCTGGCACATATTAGGAGCTCCATTCATACTTCTTGTACTAACAAAAATTAATTTGGTTAAATTTTAAAATCAGGGGTAATTTTTCCTAAATAATTATGTAATCTACATGGTATCTAAAGGAATTACTTGTACATAGCTGGTGCTTGGAAAATGTCTGGTAAATAAATACAGCAATAGTTGAACAAATATGTGGTAGTCATATTTGTATTCTATATACTACCTGACACCACCTTCTACATTGTAGGTTCTCAATAAATATTTGTTAACGTAATGAATAAGTGAATAAAGGGTTGAATGTGTGAGGTGATTGACTGATCAGAAGGGCATCTGTATGAATTGTTCAGAAGCAGAAAAAGATTTTGAAATTAATGTGAGAAAAATCTTATTCTCAATGCATGCCTCTCACAAGGGTCCCTTAAGAGACCTCAGGGAAGCTGGCAAAGGGAGAGTTGTCATCAGAGAGCTACTCCTGGGCCGACCCTTGTACCCGAGACCCTGAGGATAAACCTGTAGAAGACTCGGTTTCTGTCGTGTAGTAAAAGGGGCCATTTTTGAGGGCAAACCTTGTGCCAAGCGTGTGCTGAGTGATCCTCGTATGTTCTGCCCATCCTGCCTCACTCACCTCGGGGAGGTGGCGCCACACTCCCCATTCTGAAGGTGGCAAACGGAGTCTCCGAGCGGGAGGCGACTTCCCCACTGCCACAGCTAATAGGTGATGAGAAAGGCATTCAAACCCGGTCCTTTTTCACAACCACACGCTCCATGGCCCCTCCAATCATGCATTTCTCTCCAGCAGACAACAGGTTTGTGGAAAAGGTTTACGTTATGAATGTTCTTTCTGACATCAGTCATGTAAATCGATATTGTATAAGTGTCTTACCAGGTTTGTTCTTTTCCTAATTCCAAATTCTGTCAAACTGCTTGGTTGGCAATAAGCAAAACCTTCCCCTTCGCTTCCTTCTTTTGTGTCAATCTGCTCGTCTGCCTGTCAGCTGGGGCCATGCCCGCCAAAAGCTGCATCCCCATCTGCTGTTTCATGAACACAGTGGAGTCAGCATTTTGCCTTATCTGTGCCCAAAGGCCAAGGCCAATGAACAAGGGGTATGTGTAGGTGAAACTTAGTCAACCGAGGCTGAACTTGTTCCTTTTTCAGTGTTTTCTGCCAGGGCGCTGCTTCCAGGAAGGTCACGGGGAGAGAAGGGGGGACTCGGCTCCCGCTGCCAACCTCTCCTTTATAAGGAAGAGTTGCAGACAGAATCAATCAGATACATGATTATGATGAAAAGGCCAGACAGAAATATGACAAAATGCACTTTGCCGTGAACTAGAGTGGACTTGACTTCGCCCCTGTCTGGTGGTGCAGAGGGCACTGCAGGATCCCGCAGTGGGCCCAGAGGCTCCGCTCCGAGTATTAGCTCTCACTCGCTGGGATCTCAAAAGCAGTTTGCTTATTTACATCCTGGTCTTTTGAGTGTCATATCCAAGGATGCATGGGCATGCGTGGCAAGGGGATTTATATAGAGGGGGGCTGTCAGTCACCAGGGGCCATTACCAGAGAGATTCCAGAGGGGAGTTTGGTTTAGGTTTTGCAAGAACAGAACAGACAAGTCTGGTGAAAAGGAATCAGAGGCTCAGAGTCAAGGTTAAATATAGATGTGACAGATGAGGGCAGTGAGAGCAGTGATTGCTGGAGTACTGGGGTGGGCCTGGGGATTTGCGAGGGGCAACAGCTAATGCTTAATGTGTTTAGTGAACATTTAGAATGTACCAGGCACCAGACAAAGCCTCTATGTGCATTATCTTGTTTAGTAAGCCTCTGCAAACCCCTGTGGGACAGGTACTCTAACAGCCATTTTGCTAATGAGAAAAGTCAAGCACAGGGAAGTAATTAACTGCTCAGGTGGTGCAGTTAGCAAGGGCAG
Source organism: Myotis lucifugus (assembly GCF_000147115.1). NCBI lineage: Eukaryota > Metazoa > Chordata > Mammalia > Chiroptera > Vespertilionidae > Myotis > Myotis lucifugus. The sequence goes on from NW_005871250.1 coordinate 616,448, forward strand.
AGCCACGCCTTGAGCCCAGGTCTGTGTGACTCCTCCCCCCGGACATCCCCTCCTCCTAGAGATCCGTGTGCAGAGGGGCTGCCCGTCGGAGGGTGGACCTGGACTGCCGACGATGCAGGGCTTGGATGAGATTAGAACACAGGCCAGGGAGGAACGGGAGGCAACAGTCATCCAACTGAAGTTCACGCCAATGCCAGGTCAGTTGCGCATGTCATGTTGGAGCTGGTCTACAGCCACAGCACATTCAGGACTTCTGGGTCAAAGACAGGCCTCTCCACGGTCGGGGCCCAGGACTGCCCTGTGGCCCCAGGCCTGTGTGATAGGGGCCATCTGTAATGTGCTCGGGAATTGCTGAGGTCCTGGTAAGTTTGGGCTGGAAGGGGGTTATTGTGTTTGATAATTAGTAATGGCCTTGCTACTGGTTCTCTAAAGAAGATACCGGGCAAAGTGCAGTTCTAAGGTGAACCTCCTGAGTGTGGCCTTTCCTGACAACACTGCCCAAAGGCACACCCCACCTCCAAGTGCCCCAACAGGGACCATGCCACTAGGTTTCCCTCTGTGTCCAGCACTTAAAACAGTGTCTGCTCGCAGTATTCAATGTGCCATTTGAGAAATTAAAGATAGATTTTAATAATTAACCAATTACCCAAAAACATTAATAAATGCTTATCAGAAAGAGACAGGTTAGAGACAATGAATGTGTGTATGTAAAATGCGTAAAGTATATCATATCTATTATAATCCATAAGTGTGACATATGAATGCATTTTCCTAAATACACAAATAGTTAGAAACTTTCACAGGTTATCTGCAGGAGGAAGTATATGTCCCCACAGGTTCTCCAGCGAATGCTTGATGTGCTTGGTGAACGTTCAGCGACAGCTTCGGCATTGTCACCTCAGTGCCAGGCAGCGTAGGAATAACCTGGCTCACAGCAGAAATAACCCACCCAAGTGCACCAAGTCCTGGGATTCCCGGGCATCCGGACCTCAGCATTTCTTTCTGGGGGACAGTTTCAAGGAGGTGCTCAGAGCATCGTTAGGATCACCCGTAACCTCTAAGTAATGAGGGCAGCCCTGTAGGGTTTAGATGTGGGAAACACTGGTGCTTATCTAGTTCTTTCCTCCCTTTGCATTCCCGACCTCATCCGGCTCCCTGTTCTCTTTCAGACCTGACACTCTCCTTCAGTGTGAAGAGCCGCTCCAGGAGGTGTGTAAATGGCCCCCTGCAGGAAGCAGCCAGGAGGCGGCTCTGGGCGCTGGAGAACGAGGACCAGGAGGTGCGTGCTCTGTTTAAGGTGAGCTTGGGCAGAGCGTAGGAACGCCCAGCCTGTGCATCCTCTGCTACAGGCTCCCAGCACCCAAGACAGCACTGGGACTAAGTGGGCTCTCGAGAAAACATCTGGCTGAACAAATGAGGGACACATTCTCTGCTCAGCAGGAGGCAGGAACTGGGATTCGGGGAGCCCCTGGGGTTGCAGAGCCAGAGAAAACTTCCTTTCAAATCTGCCATCCTTCGCTGTGTGACGATCCCAAGTTGTGTAACCTCTGTAGGATGGGAATCACTATCCCTACCTTACTAAGTATACTTCAAAAAATTGGTGAACTTGAATTTTATTATTTTTATTGTGCTAATATATATAAAACATACATTTCAGTGAATTTAGTCATTTGAAGTGTACAGTTCGGTGACATTAAGCACATTCACATTGCTGTGCTACCCTCTCCACTGTCATTCCAGAACGTTTTCATCATCGCAAACTGAAACTGTACCCACTAAGCAATAACTGCCCTCCATCCCCTTTCTTAGCCACTACTAACCACTAAGTATCCATTTTTTTTAAAGTATCAAAATTGTCAATCAAGAATTAGTAACTATAAATATTAGAATGTGAGAAGGAAAAGGCAATAAGGTAAGTAAACCGATTTCTGATCTTCCATAGTGGGAAGATATTACCTTCGATTGTTAAACCCAGGGAGAAGAGCATGACCCAAATGCGTACAGTTCAGGAGGCATTTACTGGGAGAGCTACAGTCAAAATTGGTTAAAAGTTGTTGCAGTAGAGGTGGGGGAAGGAAAACAATACTTGACACAATAAACTTATGTTCTAGTTATTTTTATAGGCTCCGCATTCATCTGATACATATTTAAAAGAGAAGCGTGCTTTATTACTCTGTCATGTAACCGATGATCACATCTGTGCTTTGGGGAGGAGTGAATGAGACAGTTCTGCAGAGAGCTGGGCATTGTGCTGGGGGGGAGGGGTGGGCGGTGGGGGGGGGGGACGCTAAGTGCTCCATGCCTAGTAAATCACATAAACAATAGGGTGGTTTTGGTTTTAAATTTTCAGAATTCAGGAACCGTAGAGTTTCTTTCTTTTTAAAAAAATATGGAACGCTTTACGAATTTGCATGTCATCCTTGCGCAGGGGCCATGCTAATCTTCTTCATATCGTCCCAATGTTAGTATATGTGCTGCCTAAGCGAGCAGTGTCTTTTAACCTAGGTTGCTTTGGGCATGGGCAAGAACTGGGTTTGGCTTAGTGAGTGGGTCTGTGGGCTGAGGCTCCAGCAGGGCCAGCTTTTGGGGAACGCTGAGGCCTGGCGTCACCTGGTTCTAGGCCGGGTGCCACAGTGCACTCGCAGGTGACCTTGGGCGACCTGCTTAACCTGTCTCCCCGGCCTCCTTGACTGTAAGACAGATAATCCCATTTTCCATTTAACCTGAAATGGCCTTTGATTATAAAACGCACCATTATTTTGTTTACCTCTAAGGATGAAAATAAATGCTGCCCATTAAGTATGATGTCATGCTTTCTTTTTTTTTATATATATATTTTATTGATTTTTTACAGAGAGAAAGGGAGAGGGATAGAGAGAAACATCAATGAGAGAGAAACATCAATCAGCTGCCTCCTGCACACTCCCCACTGGGTATGTGCCCGAAACCAAGGTACATGCCCTTGACCGGAATTGAACCTGGCACCCTTGAGTCCGCAGGCCGACACTCTATCCACTGAGCCACTGCTTTCTTATCTTTGGTGTCAGAAATGGTTAAATGTGTTAACAATGATTTTAGAATGGATTAAGTACTGTAATTGTACTTTTCCCTGGGGTTACTGTGGGAATTAAAGGAGGCATTGCTCATAAAGCTCTTGGTGGAGTACCTGACAAATAGTAAGTTCTCTGTAGACCAATGTTTGCCCAGACCCCTGCCTTGAGTACTGGGCCCTTCATCCTGAGGACCTGGGCCTCGGGGCCCGCTACGGCAGAACACCAGGACTCTGGCTTTGCTGAGGGCGGAGCTCTTCCTTCGGGTCCTTCCATCCTCTTCTTTCCCCAAGCTTCTCCCAGGTCAGGGCTCCAGGGGTTGATCAGTGATGTGGGACCTGGCCTGGGGAGACAGGGACTTTCTGATCATCACTCGTTACAGTCAACTCCAGAGGCGTGGGCAAGCAACAGAGTCAGATTCCAGGGGAAAACCAAGTTTGGTCAGTGACTCAGGTATTAAAAGGGGGTGGGGGGAGCTTGCCGATCTGCTCTCCCTCTGCTTGTGAACACGTAACAGTAAGATCAGCCTTTTTGGAGGGTAGTTGGCCAACTTTATAAAAATAATCAGTAGACATAGATTCATAATAAAAGGTGCCATCTTTGATTTATCTCCCCTCCCCCCCCACTTTAAAAAATCTTATTTACACAACAAGTAGCATTCCCTGCACTTGGTTCTACACCCTGGTGTTGTTTCTCGTGGTCACTGCCATTGTCCTGTTTAGCAGGGTATATTTGGAGGCTGTATCAGTGCATAGAGAGTGTCTTTATTCTTTCTTGGCTGCGTGACATCACAAATCCCATTGTCTGGATGAACCATAGTTCATTTTCACCAGTCTCCTCTGATGGACATTCAGGTTGTTTTCCTTTTTGTGTGTGTTTGATGTAAAATTCAGCGCCGTAATTAAGAAACTGATACAAAGCATTTTGTACTCCTGTGGGCTTGTTAACAGGACACTGTTGCCCGGCTGACTCACCGTTCTCTTTGCTCAGGACCTCTCAGCCAGGTTGGTGGGCATCCAGTCCCAGCAGGCCCAGTTCCTCATCACCTTCAAGACCGTGGAGGAAATCTGGAAGTTCTCCACCTACCTGAGCTTAGGTACGGCAGGGAGCAGGCGGGGGGACGAGCGTCCACGCCACAGAGCCGCCCTGCTGCAGGGCTTGACGAGAAGGAATTGGTTTGGCTCAGAGCATTAAAAGAGGTAGAGCCCTAACATGGATGTTAATTTTGAAATATCACAGAATGTCTGAACTAAACCGAAAGCCAATGTTAACTGTTACTCTAAAATGCCGAACACAGCACTGCTTTGTATTCAGGGAGAGACTTCTTTATTAGACAGTCATCAACTGGCAGTAGTTACTGGTCGAGACTAAATTCAAAGTGCTGAGATAGATGTGAACTTGGTGGTTTACAAAAAGGAGCTGGTCTTGAGTAAGATCAGAGTAGCTCCTTAAAGTACTACCCATAATTGTTAGGATTCTGCAATTTGCATGGTTTCTGGTTGGATTTTAACAAAGGAGAGCTTACTGGGCCTGCGTGGGGCGGAGGATCAGAGTGGGGATATTGAAAAAGTCCTGGCTCTTTTGTGGGCCATGGAGAACCCCCACCCCAGCCACTGTATCTCCAGGGGGACAGGAATGTGAGCCTCAGCTCAGGGGAACTTGAAGGGGGAACCAGGAACCCCCAGACTCAGCATTGTCATCTTGGAGATTCCTCTGTGGCTACATTAGAAAAAGGTAATGGGGTTTGGTCATCTCACTATGCATTTATGGACCCGTAACTGTGTTGGAAATGGTAAATATCACTTAAAATGACTTGTATTTCCTAACAGATGCTGATAAGAATAAATTCATTCTAGAAATTGCTAAGCTATCAACGTATGCTCTTCCAATTCCAGTGAAATGGGGATGAGTTGGGGACCAGAGCCTGGGAGGGACCTTAAGGAGGGGCTCGCTCACACTCTGTGCTCAGCTGGTGGCCGCAGTCATGTTGCTCAGGACCCTTGTGGCCTTGCCTTCCTAGGCTATGTGTCTGCGTGTCTGGAGCATCTTCTCTTCGACCACAAGTACTGGCTCAACTGTGGATTGGTGGAGGACACAGAGGTCCAAGTGTCCGTAGATGATAAACACTTGGAGACAATATTCCTGGCACTCCTGACGCAGGAAGGTGAGCAGGGAGTAGGGGTGGGGGTCTTATCTGGGTATTTATTTGCAAAGTCCCTGAAATGATCAGGTTACAAAGGAGGTAAAAACCATTAATATTTACTAATATTTACAAATGAACCCACCTATTATAATATTACCCCAAATATCTCTCTCAGTTTAATGTTGACATCACATGAGCAGCCTCACTGATTCTCTCATGTTGGAACCACTTGGGAAGTTTTTATTTTATTTTATTACTTTTAAACTAGTGGCCCAGTGCATGGATTCGTGCATATTGAAAGGAAATTTCCCATTGTTTCATTTTGGGTTTTAGCAACATCTATTTTAGCTTTAGGTGCAATATTATGAAGTTTAAAAACTGCCACTGCCAAGTCACTGCAGCTCGGCAGCTCCTGCATTGAGCGTCTGCCCCCTGGTGGTCAGTGTATGTTATATGTACCAGATGGTCGGATGGTCACTTTGCCTTTTATATATATAGATAATTTTATTGATTTTTAGAGATAGAGAAGAAGGGAGAGGGAGAGAGAAACATCGATGTGAGAGCGAACATCAGTGGGCTGCCTCCTGCACATCCCCTACTGGGGATTGATCCCGAACTCGGGTTTGCGCCCTAACAAGGAATCTAACCGGTGCACAGGATGATGCCCAACCAACTGAGCCACATGAGTCAGGGTGTCTTGGGGGGGGGGTGGTTTAGAAGATGCCCTTGCCAGGACTCCACCCAGGCTAGTGACATCTCCTGAGTGGGGGCCTGGGCTTTGGTATAGCTTGAAAGTTGCCCACATAATTCCAATGTGCATCCAAGATTGAGAATCACTTTTCTAAATGTATGCTAGAATTTGATTGTAAAATAAAATTGCAAATCTTGCAAAACCTAAAAGGTTTCGTGAGATCGAAGAAAGGGATGTTGAGGAACTGCTTGAAGCTCTCACCAATCTGTTTGCAAGGAAGGGTCGGATCAAGGCTCCACCTGACCACTCAATAAGGTGAAGTGCCAATTAAACCTTAGTCTCATGAATTACTCAGAACTTTTAGTTTCTATTTTTTAAATTTAAATATTTTTATTGATTTCTAGATATAGAGGAAGGGAGAGGGAGAGAGAGAAATAAATTGATGTTAGAGGGAAGCATGGACTGGCTGTCTCCTGCACACCTCCTATTGGGGATCAAACCAGAAACCTGGGCACATGCCCTGACTGGGAATTAAACCGGCACCCTTTTGGCACACAGGAGGATACCAACCAGCCGAGCCACACCGGCCAGGCTTTCAGTGTCTGTTTTAAGTGAATTCCTCTTAGTGGCTTTCTTTCTGATACCAGTTTTCTGGGATCACAAGGATCTCCTGCAGTGGCCTCTCCCCCCTTGACCAACTGTGTGCTTTTCTCCCAGAAAGAGACGTGTCTGGGCCATGGAGAGAGACTCGACATAGTGTGATAACCCCTTTCCGCTTCCCTAGACTCCTCGGAAGGGCTTTTCTCGTTATCTGCAGGCCACTTCTTCTGCAGAGCCACGTGTGCCGTGGCTCAGCCAGCTGAGCAGGAAGGCGAGTGTCTGACACTCGGCGAGGGCGAGCTGATCTCAGTGAAAACAGCTGACGGCGGGTCCGAGTGCGAAGGCATGTCCCTGGTGACGGGTCAGCGGGGCCTGGTGCCGGTGTCAGCCCTGGAACCTCTGCCGCTCCCTTTCCACCAGTGAGTAGCCTCCCGCCTCCTGGGAGAGGGTCCCAGAGCACACCCAGGTCTGTGCGGAACGGAGCGGGCATGCGGGGCTTCCGTGCTGCCAGGGAGGGAACACAATCTAGGTGGCTTTTTCTCTTTTATTTTTTGTAACGGTCAAGGTTTGTACAATTTGATGGCATCGGAGACAACTCTCAATGTCAGATGGGCATTGTACCTAAAGGGTAATATTCTATCTGGTCTCCAATGTGGTATTTCTCAATGTGGGGAATGGGGACCATTTGTATCATAATCCCCTGGGGATTTTACTACAAATTTAGACCCCCCTAGCCCTCCTCAAACTCTCTTGGGGTTGGATCCAGGAACCTGCATTTGGTATAAGCTCCCCTTAAGCACAGGGGGATGTTTTTTACACTAAAATGTGAGCATCCTTACTGGAGGCTACTGTGAACTCAAACATACATTGTGGCAACAACGGACATTACCCAGGCCGGGGACCCGTGTGCGGCTCTGGCAGAGAACCTGACGGTGAGAATGGAAAGGCATCAGCTGTTAGTTATTTAACTGACACACTAACTGCAGAGCCGGCAAACATGCCCGGCAGGCTGACCCCTCTCCTTCGCACAGTGCCCGTACAAAGTAAGTGCTCAGTAATGCCTGCCAGCCCCGGGCCAAGTCATAACCATCACACATCATCACGACCATCACTGTTGTTTTCATGGACTGTTTCGCTCTCTGCTCTGATTTTTTGAAATCCATATTTGCAAACCCTGTGTTTCCATTGGCAGATGGTTCCTGAAGAATTATCCGGGAAGCTGTGGCCTTCCCAGAAAGAGGGATTGGACGGGCTCCTATCAGATTGGTACGGCTGAGTTGAAGAGAGTGTTGTCAGGGAGATAATGTTGCCCTAATTTCATCTGCAGGTTTGGAGTCAGTAGATCTGAATTCCTGTCTTGCCCAAGCTGCTGACTGTATTCGGGGAAGCCAGTTACTGTCTGTACATGTGTCTCCTCACCTGTACAGCGAGGGGTCTCCATCCAGGGCTGCAGATGCAGGTGCCTGTAGGAGCAGGCAGAACGCACATGCGTGAGGGCCTGGATGAAAGATGGTGGGGAATGATAGGGACCTTAGGGATTTAAAGACCTGGGGAAAACAGGCTGCTTGCTTTCTTATTTAAAAATTGAATTTATTGGGGTGACATTGTTAATCAAATTATATAGGTTCCAGGTATAGTGTATTGTGTATTGACCACTCCAAGTCTTCTTCCATCACCATTATCCCCCCTTTACCTTCTTCTACTTCCCCCAACCCCTTTCCCTTTGGCAATCATGATACCAGTGTCTGTGTCCATGAGTCTTTCTTTTTTATCTTTGCTTAATCCCTTCACCCTTCTCACCCAGCCTCAGCCCCCTCCCCTCTGACAGCTGTCAGTCTGTACCCATAGTTTATTTTGTTCATTAGGTTCCACATATAATTAAGATCATATGGTACTTGTCTTTCTCTGACTGGCTTGTTTCACTAAGCATAATAATCTCCAGATCCATCTATGTTCCTTGCAGCGTTATTTACAATGGCCAAGATTCGGCAGCAGCCCAAGTGCCTATGGTTAGATGAGTGGATAAAAAAGCTGTGGTACATTTACATAATGGAATACTACTCAGCCATAAAAAAGAAGGAAATCTTACCTTTTGCAGCAGGCTGCCTGATTCCAATCTCTGGTCAAAAAGTTTTTAATTTCCCCTAAAGATTTGTGAAATTAATCTTGAATTTAGGAAGAGTAAGAATGCCTGGCACTTAGTGGGTAACTAGTAACTATTTTTTGCATAAATAAACAAAATACACACACACATATGTACACATACATTTTAGGCAATCTGTATCTGTATGTATGTGTATGTCTATGTGTGTATATGTATGTGTCTAGTGGATAATAAACTTTAATGTTTGCTAGATACCTAGAATATAAATTCCTTTCATCTTCATCCTTAGAGTACTTCCCCCCACTCCCCACCCCCAGCAAAAAGTAAAATTTTGTAAGTTCTAAGCCTGAATGATACTTACAAAAAAAGAAATAGTGGGAATTATGGAACCCAGATATTAAATCTAATCTGCGACGGCCATAAACAAGATTCTTGATTATCTGAGGCATCTAGTCTTGTAGTTAGTTATGAGCATGGGGCTGTGAGTTCGGTTCAAATTCTGACTCCACAACTTAAAGCCAGTGTGACCTCGGTCAATTCACAGGCCCTCATTATGCTGAACTGCCTCGTTCATAAGTTTTACCATAAAACCCACAAATGGGTGGAAATTTCTGATTTTTAAAAAAATATATTTTATTGATTTTTTACAGAGAGGAAGGGAGAGAGATAGAGAGTTAGAAACATTGATGAGAGAGAAACATCGATCAGCTGCCTCCTGCACATCCCCTACTGGGGATGTGCCCGCAACCCAGGTACATGTCCTTGACCAGAATTGAATCTGGGACCTTTCAGTCGGCAGGCAGACGCTCTATCCACTGAGCCAAACTGGTTCGGGCGGAAATTTCTGATCTTGAAGACATTGTCAATGGAAACTTGGGCCAAAATGTCGGGGGGTAAAGCCAGTAGCTTTAGCAGAGCAGCTGAAGGAAATATGGAAACCAAGGCACATAGAAAACCGTGCTGTCAGTCAGAGGAGAATCAGCAGAAAGCAGGGTCACCCGCAGTGGAGGGACCCGGCTTCTCACGCACTGTTCTCGTGCTTCTCTGGGCCCCCCACTTCCTAACCCATACAAAGAGGGTTCCGGTCGTCGCTCTGGGGCTCCTGCGGAGATCTGAGAAAACGGACACAAAAGGGCTTTGCAGATGGACAGTACATGCTCCTAAATACGTCATTGCTCGGTCCTCGCTGGGCAATTTATCAAGCTGGGCAATGATCACAGTCTGAAGGGGGGACTTCGAGATCCTTCTAAGCCCGTGGTCGGCAAACGGCGGCTCGTGAGCCACACGTGGCTCTTCGGCCCCTTGAGTGTGGCTCTTCCACAAAATACCACGTGTGGGCGAGCACGTACAGTGCGATTGAAACTTCGTGGCCCATGCGCAGAAGTCGGTATTTTGTGGAAGAGCCAGTATTTTGTGGAAGAGCCACACTCAAGGGGCCAAAGAGCCGCATGTGGCTCGCGAGCCGTGGTTTGCTGACCACTGCTAAGCCATCGGCAGTTTTCTGTTCGCCAGTGATAGGGGCTAACGGTGGTTGAGGGTTGACTGGGTACCAGTCACCGTGACCCTTCCCAGTATTCGTAAGAGACAGGCATTCTTGCTGCTCCCATTTTACAGCTGGGGCGGCGGGGGGCCACAGGGGCCACAGGACTTGGGGGGAAGGAGGAGATCCTACAGTGGCTCTCACCCTGGTCTGTGGAGTCGCGCCGACCACGATGACGTGTTCACACGATGCTGGCACACAGGCTGTGGACAGTATAGTGAGCTTTGCGGTTTTCCACAAGCGAACTTTACTCAGAGTTCGGGTACATCCAGATTCTGAGATTATCTTGCCTCCGTGTGTTCAAACATCTTTTCTTTATAAAGTGATGGCGAAAGTGCTTGGCTGTTCCTTTTGTTGAATGTCCTAGTTTGGCAAAATGAAAAGCCAACTGCCCTATGTCATTCCTGTGAATTTCTTTTTTGGGAGGAGGGAATTTTACTGGTCCTTGAAGTTCTAAAGTATGGGAACCCCTCCCTTCACATTGCATTGAAAGCTAGTGGAAGGCTCGGCTGTTTCTGCCACACTTAGCTGACCTGTGTGCTGTTTCCCCGCAGGCAGAGGAAAATGTAAGGCCTGGAAGGACTACGAGAGGGAAGAAAAGGACGAACTGGACCTCCGCCAGGGAGAAAGCATCGAGATCGTGGGCTTTGTCATACCTGGGCTTCAGTGGTTCATTGGGAAGTCGGCGTGCTCCGGAGAAGTGGGCTTTGTCCCCACCAGGAACATAGATCCCGACTCTTACTCCCCAACGTGAGTGTGACGGAGAGACCCCTGCTTCGCCCTGGAGCTGGGCCGCCTTCCTCAGGAGCCCCCCATCCTGAGCAGGGTTGCAGATGAGCTTCAGTTCCCTGGAAACATGGAACCAGGGAAGCACACTGACAGGCAGGGTGACACAGGAGTGACAGGAAGGAGGGGGTACTGATCAGGGAGAGAGTCAGTTCAGGTGCTTTCAACAGCTGGGCCCCGGGGCTTCCCTCTGTGCAAGGAGAAAGGCCTGCTAAGGGCCCTGAGGGTGCAGTATTGGTCCTTGTATTCGGCCACGTATCTGATCTAATGTAGGGGCCCCATCAAGAGACGTGCACTCCCAGGGGCCTATAGATTACAGCTTGGTCAGTGGAGAGTCCCTCCCATGTAGGTCTGCCTGCTGACAGTTTCACGTGTGACGTTGGTGTTGGGCCGGACTGTGGAGTGCATCTTTTACTCTTTCCTGCCTTCAGTCCACAGGGCTGGGCTGGGTGCAGCTGGCCAGCCTGCTTCCCCACTGTCTGCCCAGGCTCTCTGGGGCAGCTTCCTGCACAGGGACAGGAAACGGTAGGAAGCCTGGGCCCAGGAAGTGAGAGGAAACGCAGTTGGCTGCTAATAGAGACTCCACACCAGGAAAACATGGCCCACGTCTCAGCTCTGAGCACTCAGACTGGGTCCCCTTCTCTTGTGGGAAAGAGCCCTGGGGAGAGTGGATCCAGGGCAGAGCTTTCTCAAAGCCCTGCCTTTTGTGGGAGAGGAGACAGAAGGTCATTTTCCCTGCGCAGAAATGTGGGAACCCAAGGAACTCTAAACCAGACAGATCAGCCACTGAGCTCCTGCAGGGTGTGGAGTGCTGTGGGCGTCTGCAAGGAGGAAAGGGTGGCAAGAGAACTTTCACGGACAAGGTGACATTTGAGTTCAGTTCTGCACGATGTAAGACATCTCAGCAGATGTAAATGGGGAGGAGGTGGCAGGTGGGAAAGGGAGGGGATGTTGCGGAACGACTCCTGTCCTGGGGGAGGCAGGTTACCAGGAGGGCACTGGTGCCACCACGGTTTCACGGGCCGTGATGGGGAAGGCTAGAAATGCTGGGCCAGCCTGTCTTTCACCTGGCAGGGAATGGGGAGCCACTGAGAATATCTGACGTGATGTGACTGGAACTTCTCTCTAGGAAGCTGACCTTGGCTTTGGGTGAGGCGTGCACGGGCGAGGGACGACCTGTAGCAGGTGACCAGGAAGAAGGCAGAGGCTGGTGGCCCTTGGGAAGGGGTGGGGGTATAGAGAGGAGAGGGCACTGCTAAGGACCAACTGTGTCCGACCCTTCAAGGTTCTATCTCATTGGTCTGGGTGGAGCCTGGGCAGCTTTGGTTATGAAAGTGCTTCAGGTGGGGCCAGTGTACGGCCAAGGTGAGACCATTGGGCAAATCACCCTCATTTTACGGTGGGGGAAGTGAAGGCCCAAGAGTGAGAGGGCTGGACTCAGGGCCTTGGGTCTGGAACCCCAGAATCCTGGCATTATATCCAATGAACGTTTCCACCGAGGTCTGTTACAGAGCAGAGGAAAGTAGCATAGGAGACGGGGGAGCCTGCTGAGAGGGAAGGACCAGCCACAGGGGAGGGTGTGTGTGTGATGTTTAACACGATCGAAGGCTTTGGGATTGGTCACTAGCAGGTCACTGGTCATTGCGAGGTCATTGGTCATGGGAGACAGCGTAGCTTAGCAATCAAGACTTTCAGAGCCAAACCGCTAGAAAGGCATTCAGGGCCATGCGAGCTCGGCCTGTGACTGTGGGGATGTGGACTTGTCTCTCTACACCTCAGTTCTGTCATCTGTAAACTGCTTACAGTGATCATGTTTTTTCATAGGATTGGCATGAGTTGAAATGAGTTCATACATGTCAGGTACTTAGGGTGGTGCTTGACACTGTGTGTGTGTGTGTGTGTGTGTGTGTGTGTGTGGTGAATGTGTTAGCGCTTGTTATTGCTGTGACTGTTGTGGGTGGTAACCTTTGAGAGACAGTTATAATAGGAGATTGTGGGCAGATGTCAGATTTGATAAATTATATCTGGACTTTACCTCATACCTTGTCCCAAATGACAATGACACAGTGCCACGAAATTCATGTTTCCTGTTTTAGCTGCTCAGTTGTCGGGGATACACTCTCACCCTGGAGAACATCAGCCCCTGTACCCAGTGGTGGCATGAGACCTTCTCCTTATTTCCACAGCATTCTCTGTTGTCCTACACCTGTCACCTGTGAGACCCAATGCTGCAGAGACTGCACACGTGGTAGGGAAAGGGAAAGGGAGCCAGGAGACGGGGAGGGGTGCAAGGAGGGGAGGAGAGGGGAACTGGCTCATTGCATCCCCACAAGGCACTCTCTGGATTACAGACCTCCCTAAAGCAGCAGTCAGGGAGACCCCACAAACATCCTGGACACAAGCAGCAGGCAGGGGTGGAAGTCCTGGGAACCATTCCTGTGGGCTGTGCTGGTGGTTGGCCACTGGGTGTCACTCTTAGCCCATGTTTGTTTGGTGTCAAGTTTCTGAAGATGGTCCATCATTTGCTGAAGTCTCCATCCTCTTCCTACCCGTTGCCACCCTGTCTGGTATACTACTCCCTAAAGTGTGTGTGTATGTATGTATGTATGTATGTATGTTAATTAATTTATTTATCAATCAAAGCTGTTTTTTTCGGCGTCAGATTTGCTGTCTCTGACACGTGGGAAAGGGTTGTGCTTGTCCACAGGAGCAGATTTGTGGGTTTCCTCCTTTAGAGCACAGATTTCAATACCAGCTCCCCAGTTCACAGCAACAGCAGCTGGAAGACAAGTTCTTATGACTGGCAGGCATTCCAGTCCGTCTTTGCATTTGGCCAGAGTGGCTTCGGGGATCTCAGAGCTTTTGAGAATGACAGAACTCCACATCCTTCCTTTAAAAAATAATGTGATTTTGTTTTTAAATCGACCTCTGTGTGTGTTGTGTGTGTGTGTGTGTGTGTGTGTGTGTGTGTTTTAAAGAAACCATATCTTTATATCTAACTGAAGACGCCTTTTCCCTTCCCACTCTCATCCTCTGGTCAGATCCCCACCCCAGAGGCAAACTCTATGTGAAGGTGATATGTGTTTCCAGTCCTTAGTCTGAGACATTTTAAAAATAGGTATTTGTTCATAAGCAAGCATTCTATGGTTCTGTGTAATTAAAAGTTTATGTAAATTTCTTTTCCTGTAGCTGGCCTTTTTCTCAAATGACTTTGTAAACTTAGGCTTTATTCCCATTGTAATAGATATAGTTCATTTTAATACTGTTACTTAAAGGAAATTTATATACTTAAATGCCTAAATTTAAAAATAAATTTAAATATTGTCTGGCCAGTGTGGCTCAGTGGTTGAGCGTCAACCCATGAACCAAGAGGTCCTCGGTTCAAATCCTAGTCACAGCACATGCCTGGGTTGTGGGCTCAATCCCCAGTAGGGGATGTGCAGGAGGCAGACGATTGATGGTTCTCATCGATGGTTCCACCTCTCTATCTCTTGCTCTAAAAAAATCAATAAAAACTCCTCTAACCCCCTCCATGCTGGAAACCACTCTTAGAGTTTGCCTACCTTCTTGGACTCTCCAAATACCTGGGCCTCAGGACGTAAGCAGATCAGCCGTGAGGCAGTGGATGCTGAGACGGGAGCCCTCAACTTCGGTCTCAGCTTTCCCACTTTCTAGGTGTGTCCTTCTGAACCTTTCTGAATCTTTATCCCCAAATATGGATAAAAGTATCTACATCACAGGGCTGTTAGGAAGGGCAAATGAAATAGTAAATTCAGGAATGCTTTGTAAAATTTAAGAGTTCTACAGAAATTGGGATGGTATAATTCTTTTTATCTCAAATAGGTTTAGTCGTAGGTTTCCATCAGGTTCTCTTTTGAGAATGGGCGCTCTCACAGAGAATCGGAGGCCAGGCCAGAGAGACGGAGCATCAGCAAGTGTCGTGGGAAGAACCCTGGGCCAGATGTCAGGACACAGCTTTAATGCCAGTTCTGCCCTAATTAGTGGTGTGGCCTTGAGCAGTTCATGTTAGCTGCTGGTTTCCTCATCACTGGCTTTCAGACTGCACTTATCTGAGCCATGGGGACAAAGGGTAGGTGCCTCATAGGGCAGATGTGTATCTTAAATGACATAACAGTGCCTGATTCATAATAAGCAACCCCAAATTATTAGCTGTTATGAAATATTAGGATTCCAGGTTATTTTTGTTTAAAATTGGATTCTGAAGTTAAAAAACCAACTTTATAAGTACGACATCTTAGCAATTGTTCAGATAGATACTGGATTGAACACTTTCTAAGGTACTTCTAGTTTTCAAATTCTTTGAGTCTAAGACAAATCTCTAGTAAGCAAGTTTGTTTTATAAGACAGGGTGAATATAAAGATCCTTATTATTTATAACTAGTGGCCCGGTGCACAAAATTCGTGCACATTAAAAGGGAATTAATTAGAGGAAATATTTTAATATTGCTATTTGCACTTTCTCTATAATAGAAGTGTCAGAGATGAAAGAAAATTAGTAAAATGCATATGAAAATGATATATAAATTTATTAATAAATAAACAATAACAGTGTCACGTCCCTGGACAGTGCCGGATGGGGGACGCAGCCTCACGTTCCCCGGCCTCGCTGCATATGCAGCCCCACCCACCCGCGCCTTCCACGCACACAGCCTCCTACTGATTGGTCGTTACAGCATGAGAGCATCACAACCATTTGCATATTAGCCTTTTATTAGATAAGATTATTTCTTCCAGCCCCCGGTCCTTTTTCTACCCACTTCTACTCTTTAGCATTTTATTTCTCTCTCGATGCTATGTGACACTGTTGTTCTGTGCCATGGAATCTGATGTTGGCAGTTGGGAAAGGTTCCTTCTGACCATAGCCATGCTTTCTTCATTGTCCCTCTAGATCAGTGATGGCAAACCTTTTGAGCTCGGCGTGTCAGCATTTTGAAAAACCCCAACTTAACTCTGGTGCTGTGTCACATATAGAAATTTTTTGATATTTGCAACCATAGTAAAACAAAGACTTATATTTTTGATATTTATGTTATATATTTAAATGCCATTTAACAAAGAAAAATCAACCAAAAAAATGAGTTCACGTGTCACCTCTGACACACGTGTCATAGGTTCGCCATCACTGCTCTAGATTATGTCACCTGTCCCTAGCGTTTTCTTGCAGTAGCCTAACAAAGAAACTTCTTTTAATGAAGAACTCCTTTCCAACCCTTAAAATTAGGAAAACCAATTCCTGTTTCTGCCATTAAAAATAGGCACCACATGGTCTTGAAGAAAGGGAAGGAGTCAAGAGAAGGGCTTTGTTTTTCTTGGGGGATGGAGTTTTAACAGCTTTCCTCTCAGCCATAAATTAATACACTGTACAACAGTGAGGCAGAGTCTGATTTTAGCTGTGGCCCATGGGTGATGGCTTCTCTATGTCCTTCACTACGTCCTCACAGAGAGGGAGAAGGAGTCATGCCTGGAACCTCTCACTGATCTGTGTCCATGTCTTTTGTCTCAATACAGGAGCAAGAACTCCGCCTTTTTCAGTGATGAAGAGAGATGCTCTCTGGGAGTCCTGGGAAGTGACGGGAAAGCTGAGAGCACCAGCTTCCTTCACGCGCTTGCTCAAACTGACATAACGTCTGTCTACCGGCTTAGTGAGTGTCTGCTCCTCCAACCCCTGGGAAAGCCCAGGCTCCTCAAGATTAAGAGAGTGTTTCCAACCAGGAATAGAGTATCTTTAAATGCTAATCCCACCCAGGAATTTGGGGCTGTGGTTACTATTCAGTTGATGACCTGGATAGTATTTGATTAGCAGCACTTTCCCTTGAGATTTCAGGCAGTTCTGGATTTGGTGGGACTTGTTGCCTAGAAACAGTGAGACATGTTGACATCAACTCAACTATCACTTGGGAGGTCAGCCATATTGAGCCTTCCATTCTAATCCTGGAGAAGAAAAACTCCCCAAGTTGTGGCTGTGGTCCCTCCTTTTAGGGCAGAAGCAAGTCTAGGTCCCCAATGATAAAGGTGGGGGCATAGAATGTTACAATTGGAAGGACCCTAAAAACATAACTTTTCTTCCAGTTTCACAAATTGAGAAACTGAGGCCCAAATGAATTAATGCCTGAGCCAGGAAAAGAACTGCCTTCACCCATTTTTCTAGTCAACACAATCCCTACCTTCACACTGACCCTGACACAAATGACATTGGACTTTTGGGTGCATTAGACTTGGGTGGGTGAGGGATCTCGGTGCCTAGCACAGTTTTCAGCAGTGTCAGGTGATTGACAGGGTGAATGAATGACCGCCCTTCCCTGCCTTTGGAGAGGGCCTGTTGCTCTGTGTCAGGAAGTCCATTCTCCCATGGACAGTGGTTTGAGGAAGGATTCTTGTTTCTCCCATCTCTTCAGCAATGGTGAGGTTGTATCCACTCCCATGTGGCAAGATTAGTTGGGGCATGTTTCATGGGTACAGCCAGAGATTCTGCAGGAGGGACACTCAGGTCAGCCCCCGGAGCAGAGGTGGGAGCTGGAATCTTTCTCTAGCACAGGGAGGAGCACCTGGCTCTACAGCAGCTCCAGCTCTACCGTCACACTGTCCACCAGGCTGTCAGGAATCTGAAACTGTGGGTGCTGCCTGGTAGGTGGGGGCTGAGATCTGAAAAATTAAGGACTACTTGGGGTGTGTCATGGGGCAGGGTGGCCACAGACTTGGAGCTAAGGTATCTGCCAACCATGGACCCTGTGGTTGGGAGAGATCCAGGAGCAGGTTCTAGGCAGCCCATTGCCTCTTGTCTAAAGACCAGGAGTGCAGCTCAGCTGGATGCAGAGCTGTGCCTTGTGAGTGTGCCGGCTGCCCCTGGCACCAAGGCAGCCAGCAGAGGGAACATCCTCTTGGTAACTTCCACCCCCCAAGGCCTATGCCCAGGGAAGAAGTGCCTCCTGCAATTCTTCCTCTAGAGGAGCACCTTTTGGAGGCTCGAGCACTGTTTGTGCTCTCCATGGTCCTGGCCTGGAGAGAAATGGCTGTGTCCTCCAAGTCAGTGAGGACCAGGCGCATGAACACCTAGCTCTCCTGTGTTTGCCTACGGAGCCTCCTCCCCCTCAGGGGTTGCAGATCTCAAGTATCTTCAATGACACTCGCAGAGAAAGCCATCCCCCGAGAATAGGAGTCTGAGGCTTGACTTGGTGAGGGGCCTGATGTCCTCAAGTTCACTGGAGAGCCCCGAGCGGGCTGCTGCTTCCCTGCCAGGAAGAGGCAGAATCTTCCTTGAGCAGCCCCTGTCTGCGGAGCGCGTCTGGCCTTTGCCTCCACAGCTCCCTAGCGGCTGCTCTAGTCAAGAGGGTTCGCTTCTTTGCTGCCAAACTCACAAGGTCGTCTTGCTTCTCACCTAGTCTTGTTTCACTTTTGTGACATTAAGTGGTGGCACCATAAGGCACCCTCGTCTCCGTGTCTACTTTCCTCTCTGTGCCTTCTCAGTCTCCTTCTGCCAACTTTTCTCCGGCCAGATCTATTGAATTCTCAGTCTAGAGCTCTTCCACGTACTGCAAACCCAAAGTGTCTAAAACAGGGCCGAAGACTGTCCTTTCATCTACATCTCCCCCCTTCCCCCACCCCGAGACCACCACCCTCCGATGCACCTTGGCTTTCTTTTCTTCATTAGTCACATTTGGTCACCGCGTCCAGTCAAAACACACCGTACACACTAAATCAGTGTCTGTTGAGTGGCCGGCTGATGAATGAAAGAGGAAGGAAGAAGGAGGGATCTGGGACACACGGGAACAGGAGGCGATGCCACGTGCCGCAAAGTGAGCTGCACTTGGGGGTCTGTTCACGGCTCTGTCGTAAAACTGCTGAGAGATTTGGGGCTTCAGAGTTCATCATCCCCCACCCCCACACCTCTGGGCATAGAGCTGATGTTTTCAGCTTTTCTTCTCTCCCTCTGGGTCTCATTTCCAACTCAGTTCCCAGCTGTAAAGCAAGTGGGTTAAGTAAGATAATATGTAGGTTTTAGCCACTCTAAACTGATGATGAAGGAGAGAATTCTGCCCAGTTCCTTAAAGATGCTGATGGTCTGAAGCACAAATACAAAGTCCCCAGACTGGTCTGGGGTACACCTGCAGGCACAGGCGTGGTGGCCCATGAGGACCTAACACTGGTCTGTCCTTCATCTCTATCCAGGTGGGTTCGAGTCCATCCAGAATCTTCCAAATGATCTGAGCGGTGAGTAGAGATCATGCTGACCCTGACCGCCAGTCCCTCGGGACAGCACCCTGTCCGCTTGCCAAGCACCGGCCACTGTAGTTGCTGGGGCTTAGGGTAGCTCAACTCTGCTGTCCCTTACAGCGTCCCAGCCTGACGGCTTCCAGGAGGCCCGGCCTGGGGGGGCCAGGGAGGAGCAACAGGCCTCGGGCTCCGGACGGTCCAGCAGCTCCGAGGACTGCAGCCTGGAGGAGCTCCTCTCCGCCGCCTCAGACAGCTATCACCTGCCGGAGCCAGACGACCTGGATGACCCGGAGCTGCTCATGGACCTGAACTCCGGTCAGGAGGAGGAGGAGGCCGAGACCTTCGCCCCCATCTTGGCTTTCCTGGATCACCAGGGTTACGCCGACCACTTGAAGAGCCTCTATGATTTCTCCTTCTCTTTCCTCACGTCTTCCTTTTATAGCTTCTCCGAGGAGGACGAGCTGGTGGTCTACCTGGAGGCCTCCAGGAAGTGGGCCAAGCGGAGCCACATGACCTGGGCCCATGCCCGGCTCTGCTTCCTCCTGGGCCGGCTGAGCGTCAGGAAGGTCAAGCTCTCCCAGGCCAGGGTGTACTTCGAGGAGGCCATCCGCATTCTCAACGGGGCGTTTGAGGACCTGTCCTTGGTGGCTGCTCTGTACATCAACGTGGCTGCCATCTACCTGCGGCAGAGGCTAAGGCACAAAGGCTCGGCCCTGCTGGAAAAGGCAGGGGCCCTGCTGGCCTGCCTGCCCGACCGGGAGTCCAGTGCCAAGAACGAGCTCGATGTGGTGGCCTACGTGCTACGCCAGGGCATTGCGTCGGGCAGCTGCCCCCTGGAGGCCCGGGCCTGCTTCCTGGCCATCCGATTGCTCCTAAGCCTCGGCCGGCATGAGGAGGTCCTGCCCTTCGCGGAACGGCTGCAGCTTCTCTCTGGACACCCTCCCGCCTCGGATGCGGTGGCCACCATCCTGAGTTTTCTGTATGATAAGAAATACCTTCCGCACCTTGCAGTGGCCTCTGTCCGGCAACGTGGTCCCCAGAGTGCCCAAGGGATGTCCCTTCCGGTTTGGCAGGTCCACCTGGCCCTCCAGAATGCTACCAAGCTCCTCCGCGTTCCCTCCACAAGCTGGAATGAAGTTTCCCCCCTGGCCTGTCCGGCGCTCAGGCAGGCGCTGGCCGCCTGTGAGGAGCAGGCAGATCGGCGCACCCAGAGGGCCCTGTGTCTCATCCTGTCCAGAGTGTACCTCCAACACAGGTCTCCTGATGGTGCCATCTACTACCTGAGCCAAGCCTTGGTGCTAGGGCAGCTGCTGGGGGAGCAGGAAGCCTTCGAGTCTGCCCTCTGCCTGGCATGGGCCTATCTCTTAGCCAGCCAGGCGAAGAAGGCTTTGGACATCCTCTACCCACTCCTACACTCCCTGAAGGAGACAGAGGATGCTATCCAAAAGGGGGTAGTCCAGAACCTTCTGGGACTTGCACTTCAAGGTGAAGGCCGGCTGAACAGGGCAGCCAAGAGCTATCTCCGGGCCTTGAACGGGGCCCAGGAGGTGGGGGATGTGCGTAACCAGGCAGTGACTTTGGCTAATCTTGGCCATCTCTCCCTTAAATCTTGGGCCCAGCAGCCAGCCAGAGACTATTTCCTTCAGGCCGTCCGACTCTATTGTCAACTCCAGGGCAGTGTGGAGACAGACATGGAATTAGTACAGGTGCTTCTCTGGTTGGCCCAAGTCCTGGTGTGTGGATGCCAGCTGGCCAGTGGGCGCCTTTGTTATGAAATGGCCTTGCTGTTTGGCTTAAGGCATCGGCACCTAAAGAGTGAGTATGTCCCCTGCTGCTGGGCAGCTTGAGAGCAAAGTGTTAGAGCACGTTTTGCCCTTTTCCTGTCTCAGGTCATCTCATTCATGTCCCTGCTTTATGTTCAGGTCAGCTTCAGGTCACCAAATCCCTCTGCCATTTCTACAGCTCTGTGTCCCCAAACCCCGAGGCATGCATCACCTATCACGAGCACTGGCTGGCCCTGGCTCAGCGACTCAGGGACCGGGAGATGGAGGGGCAGCTGCTGGAGTCCCTCGGGCAGCTGTATCGGAACCTAAACACGGCCAGGTGAGTCTGGGCTTAGGGGAAAAGTCCTAGAAACATCCTTTTTCCTTAAGGAGAAACACTATTCTCTCCTGCAGGGTGTCAAGTCCAATGCCCATGGTATGTTATAGTTCCCGTTTTGTTTTTTTTACTTCAAAATAAGATATGTGCAGTGTGCATAGGAATTTGTTCATAGTTTTTTTTTAAACTATAGTCTGGCCCTCCAACGGTCTGAGGGACAGTGAACTGGCCCCCTGTTTAAAAAGTTTGAGGACCCCTGCCTTAAGGAGAAACACTATTCTTTCCTGCAGGGTGTCAAGTCCAATGCCCATGGTATGTTATAGCATCAAGGAAAAGAGCCTGGGCTTTGCAGCTTCAGTGCAAGCCCAGTGTCGTCATCACTTACCAGCTCTGTGGCTTTGGACCAGTTATTTAATTTTTCCAAGTTTCAGCTTCCTCCTCAGTTGAAGAAGGACAGTGATGGCCTCCATGCTATAGTATTTTTGTGAGGAATAAGTGAGTTAATGCACATGGGCCACTTGGAACAGTGCTTGATATATAGAAAGGGCTCGGGAATGTTGCCTCTGTTACAGTTACTTGTGTTTCCATAACAACCCATCACTTGCCCATGGCTGAGGATGCGTAATGAGGAGAGGTGGCTGTTAGGAACCCAGGTCTCCCTCACCTGAAACAGCTGGTACTAGAGAAAGGACGCAAAGTAAATACATTCCCTGAAAGTAAATACATTACCTTATTCAAAGTAAAGAAAGTTGTTTGGGCCCTTACCTTTAAAATTAAACTGGAAATTATAAAATTATAAAGTTTATTTTCACTTTTTAGTTCAAAATACTTGGGCTATAACTACAACTATGCACCAAGTCTTGGAATAAACAACAAAAGAAGTATTGACTGTAGCTTAATTGTGCTGACAAAATTGTGTAATAGTACAATGAAACATCCTTTGTTTTGTGTGTTTTTTTCAGCAATCTCTTAAAAAGCTTTATTTTTGCAAAAATATACCCAAACTATTTTACCCAAAGGCTTCTTTTAACCCTTTGGTATTTAAAGTATTCTCAAGGCGTCCGCCCCTCCTGCTGGTATTCTCTCGCCTGTCTCCTCACTGGTCTAATCTACTTCATTCTCATTTGTCAGGGCCTGTGGCCTGCAGCTCTGCTCTCTAACAAGCCTTTAATTCACTCTATTAAATTCCACATGGTTTGCAAGATACTCAATTGCATTTTGCAACAGATTAGCATTGTAGCATTGAATTCATAATTGTGAATGACCTCTAAAATAGAGCAGAGATAATTGCTAGTGTTGCGCAGAGAGAGGTGGCTGAGGAGAAGCTAATTAAATTATAATTTTGCTTTTCTAGGCTACACGGTAGGCAATCTGGTAACCTTAGGCACTTGGATAATCAAATCATAAATAATAAAATAAGGACCCCTCTCTCTCTCTCTCTCTCTCTCCCTCTCCCTCTCCCCACCCTCTCTCTCTGTGTCACTCTTTCTCTCCCTCACCCTTTCTCTCTCTTATAAGAATCAGGAGTCCTGCAATCTCCCTTTACCTGTGCCTCAGTCCCAGGAAGGGGACAGATTCTTAAGGCTGTGGGCTTTCTTTAGAGGACCTTTTAGATCAGAGACCTAAGCTTTTGGGGTTTTGAAAACTCTGTGGTAGGTTCAGAAGGTCATGGTGTGGGGACCATAAGCTCCATGTGGGCAGACATGTCGAGCAGAGAAGTTGGCACAGAGAAACATACAATCCATATCTGTGTGGGTCAGCTGAGTAGTAATTACAGTAGTCTCCCGTTACCCCCGGTTTTGCTTTCCACAGTTTCAATGAACCGTGGTCAACTATAGTCCTAATATGTTCAGTGGAAAAGTCCAGAAATGAACTGCATGCTGTTCTGAGTAGCATGACATCTCTCTCTGTGCTCCTCCACCCTTTCTGGGACTTGAACCACACTTGTCCAGTGTGTCCATGCTGTACATGCTACTTGCCCATTAGTCACTTAGTGGTCCTCCTGGTTCTCAGATCGACTGTAGAGGTATCACAGTGCTTGTACTCTAATAATCCTTATTTTACTTCATAATGGCCCCAAGGCACAACAGTAGTGATGCTGGCAATCTGGATATGCTAAAGAGAAGCCGTAGGTGTTTCTTTATAGCACAAAACAGTGCATAAATAGGGATCGATACTATCCATCGTTTCAGGTATTCATTGGGGGTCTTGGAACAGGGGTACTACTGTAGTTATTTAGTGCAGTAGTCTACTAGTTCTAGCTCTTACATTTAAGTCAATCAGTCATTTTGGGTTCATTTTTTAAATATGGTTTGAGGTAGGGTCCAGTTTCATTCTTTTGCGTGGATATTCAGTTGTCCAAGTACCACTTGTTGAAAATTTATTTTTCCACATTGAATGTTTTGGGACCCTTGTTGACAATCAATTGACTATAAAAATAAGTGTTTATTTCTGGACTCTCAGTTCTATTCTATTGATCAATATGTCTAGCCTATGCCAGACTATACCATTGTGTTTATTATAGCTTTGCAGTAACTTTTAAATTGGGAAGTGAGTTCACCAAACATGTTTCTCAAGATTGTTTTGGCTATTTGGGTCCCTTGCCTTTCTATATGAAATTTAGCATCTTTTCAGTTTCTGCAAAGAAGCCAGCTGAGATTTTGATAGGGAGAATGTTGCATCTGTAGATCAATTTGGGTGATATTGCCATCTTAACAACATCCTGTCTTCGACTTCATGAACATGGATGTCTTTCCATTTACTTAGATCTCCTTTAATCCCTTTCTAGTGTGTTGTAGTTTCTATAATATACATCTTTCACTTCTTTTGTTAAATGTATTCTGAGTAGTTTTTGATGCCTCTATAAATGCAATTGTCTTCTTAATTTCACTTTCAGATTGTTCATTGGCATTTATAGAAATACAGTAGATTTTTACATGTTAATATTGTATCCTGCAACTGTTTATTAGTTCTAATAGTGTGTGTGTGTATTCCTTATAGTTTTCTATATATAAGATCATGTCACATGCATATATAGCTTTACTTCTTCCTTTCCTATCTAGATGTCTTTTATTTCATTTTTTGTCTTATAACCTTAGATAGAATCTTCAATACAATGTTTAATAAAGGTGGCAAGAGTAGAAATTCTTGTTGTGCACCTGATATTAAGGAGAAAGCTTTCAGACTTAAAGCTTTCACCATTAAGTATAAAATTAACTGTGAATGTTTCATAAATTCTCTTTATTAGGTTGAGGAATTTCCATTCTATTCTTAGTTCTTTGAATAGAATAATAATTTTTATTATTAAAGAGTTATTTTTTTTCAAATGCTTTTAATGCACCTATTGAACTTACCATGTGGGTTTTTCTTTTATTCTAGTAAAAAGGGTATTGAGTTGATTAATTTTACTATGTGGAACTGATCTTGCCTTCCTGCGATAAATCCCACTTGATTATGGAGTATAATCCTCTTTATATGCTGCTGGATTCAATTTCCTACTATAGGTGGAATATTTTTACATCTATATTCATAAGAGATATCGATCTGTATTTTTCTTTTCTTGTGATATTGTCTGGTTTTGCTATTAGGGTAACACTGGCCTCAACATGTGCTGGGAAATGTTTCCTCCACTTCTATTTTTTGAAAGAGTTTGTGAAGGATTAGTGTTAATTCTTCTTTAAATGTTTGGTAGAATTCACCAGTGAAGCCATCTGGGCATGGGCTTTTCATTGTAAGGAGTTGTTTTGTTCTTTTTTAAATTAATAATTTAGTCTTGTTGGTTGTTATAGGTCTATTTAGATTATCTATTTCTTCTTAAACAGTTTGATAGTTTTTATTTTAGGAATGTGTCCACTTACCTAGATTGTTTAATATGTTGGAGTACAACTGTTCATAGTATTCCCTTATCATCCTTTTTATTTCTGTAGTTATTTCTGGTAGTAATAATGTCTCCACTTTAATTCCTAGCTTTTCTCTTACTTTTCTTGATTAGACTAACAAAAGATTTGACTCAAAATTTTTTTAAAAAGAACCAATTATTTTATTTTGTTGATTTTCTCTATTTTTTTATTCTCTATATTATTTGTATCTGATTTAATATTTATTATTTTCTTTCTCCTGTTTGCTTTGGGTTTACTTTGCTTTTCTTTTTCAAGTGTCTTAAGGTGGAATGTTAGGTTACTGATTTGAGATTTTTATTCTTTTTTAATATAAATATTTACAGCTATAAATTTCTCTCTGAGCACTGCTTTCATTCCACTCACTCCAGTTTTGATATGTGGTATTTTTCTTTTCATTCATCTAAAAGTATTTTCTAATATCACTATTTTTCTGGTTGTTACCTTGGGGATTATAATTAACATCTTCATTTATAACAATCTTATACATTTCCTGGACATGCACACAGTTTTGCACATTCAGATGGTCTTTTAGATTGCTGGGAATATGCTGGAGCTTTTCAATGCCTTCTATGGACAGCTCATTCCCCAACTTTTCCTTTTATTTGTTGTCTTGTTTTCAGCTTCTTCTTTGCTCCAGATGTTTTCACCATCTCAGGCAGCAGCGTTGTTAAACAATTGCTGCACATCTTTTTGGACAAACACCCCAGGGAAAGGGTTATCTACACTGAGTGAGCTCTGAGTCAGGTTGATTAAAAACAAGCCCTGTGAGTGAAGGCTTTCAGGGAACTTCCAGACTTGTCAGATAGTGACAGTTCCCTGGGGACAGAGTATGGGGAATTCCAAACTCACTGTGTCCCCTCCAGTGGCTGCAAGAGGTTACTGGTTTTCCCAGCTACTGTGATTGCCAAGTTAAAAACCAGCCTTTGGTTTTAAGGCTGCCACAGAGCTGTAGAGAGAGATGCTTCTAGACCAGGGGTGGGCAAACTTTTTGACTCGAGGGCCACAATGGGTTCTTAAACTGGACCGGAGGGCCGGAACAAAAGCATGGATGGAGTGTTTGTGTGAACTAATATAAATTCAAAGTAAACATCATTACATAAAAGGGTATGGTCTTTTTTTTTTTTTAGTTTTATTCATTTCAAATGGGCCGGATCCCACGGCTGTTCTAGACTCACTATTCTTAACACGATTCAGCTGTTTTTCTTGAATGAACTCTCCTCAAATTGTCGCAAACCTTTGGTTAACTTCCAGAGTTCTGAAAAAATGGAATGTGACAATTTTTGCCTGTGTTCTCTTTTGTTTTTATGGGAGAATGGATTTTTGGAGATCTTTACTCCATTGTTCTGGAATATGATCCAGACTAGGCTTTTTTTAAATCCTAACATTCTATAACTCTAAGATTCTGGATTTCTATTTGTATAATCGGGAGGAAATAAATATCCACTCTGCTTTACCTTCCGTGAGTGATACCAAGAGGAAGACTGTGAGGTACCTTAAGTGACAGGGGAAACCTCTGCAAACATAAGGTCATCATCCCTTTATAGAAGGCCCAGGTCATCAAGGAGAACGTTCTGAGACTGTGTTTATTTAGCAGGGATAAATCACCCACTTCTGTAGAGCACTCAAGGAAAAAAGAGAACAAAGACCAGTTAACAGACATAGAAAAACAAGTGTTTCCATGCACCCGGGGGTGATTACTGTAAGTTAGCACTAAGCTTCCTGGTGGCGGAGGTAAAAGGGGAAAGCCATATGTGGTTCACACTGCCTGATGAAAGAACAGAAGCAAATATATCTGTTGGAGCAAATTTTTTCTTGGCACTGATTTCTAGGGGGAATTCATTAAGTGAGTTTTGATGTAATGGATGCATTTTTTTTTCAACTGAACTTCCCGCAGGGATTTCCATTTCACAAAACCCAGAGCCACCCCAGGCAAAGGCAAACAGTGCTCACAGGTGAGATGGCCGGCTCTGCAAGGCTAGGTTTGGAGAGGAAGGAAGGAACACCAACAGGGAAGGGTCAGGGAAGACTTCATGAAGCTCATAGCATGTGAGGGTGCCCTTGAGGGAGAAGTAAGATTTTGAAGGTGAGAAAGGATAAAAGAATGGAATTTGGGGTAGAAGGAGCAGCAGTTATAATGGAAACGTGGGGAAGGTGAGGGCACATTTGAATGTTACAGTGCAGTAGAAAGATGGATGGACCATGGGTCAGTAATAACAATGATAGCTAATATTTAAATATTTATCAAGTGCTTACTCTGAGCACTCTCATTTTATTGTTCCATTTAAACCTTACAACAATCCTCCGAGGCAGGTTTAAAAGACAGTTTAATGTTCATCTGGATATGGGTACGAAGGGAGAGAGGGGACTCTAGGCTGTCCCCCAGGAGGGGATGTGGATGGAGTTGGGGGATGGGCATTTGCAGGGGTGGGCGTGTGCCCAGTGAGCATCCATTGTGAAAGTGGTTGGGGTTAGGGTCCTCACAGTCACAGAAAGCATTTAGTGATGTGCACTGTTTACTGAGCAATGTGTAATCTCAGGATACCCGTACGAGGTAGAAAGAGCTGTAGAAATTGAGGGCTAATGAAGCCTGGCTTGCAGCTGTGATGATTCTGATAGAGTCAATCTGAGGAAGTTCTGGGAGTCTGTGTGTTTAATAAGCTCCCTAGGGAATGCTGAATCCCGTGGGCTGTGAATCAGGCTTTGAGGAATGTGGGTGTTACAGGACTAGTTCAGGGCTGGGACTCAGAAGAAGGGAGTTCTGGCCTTGAGTCTTCCTCTAACGTGCTGTGCATCCTTGCACAGTCACTTCCCATCTCTGGGCCTGTTTTCTCTAT
Organism: Myotis lucifugus; assembly: GCF_000147115.1. Lineage (NCBI taxonomy): Eukaryota > Metazoa > Chordata > Mammalia > Chiroptera > Vespertilionidae > Myotis > Myotis lucifugus. The sequence continues at coordinate 644,427 of NW_005871250.1, forward strand.
GAAATAATGGGGTTGGACTAGGTCAGTAAGTCTCAACCCAAGCTGTACAATGCAGGCAGTGTGGGAGGGCTTTGGCAGAGTGTTGCTGCCTGAGCCACACTCCCCGAGTGTCCCAGGGTGCCCTGGCATGGAGCACAATGAGGTGGGTTCGCCTGTGTACGTATGTTTAAAAAGCTTCCAGGATATTCCAATTGCTGCCAAGGTTGAGAACCACTGATCTAGATGATGCCCAGTGCTCCTTCTTGTTCTAGAATGTCAAATCTGTGCAACATTACATTAGCTGTGCCTCCTTTCTTCATTAATCCCTGTCATGAGGGAAGAGTATCCTACATAAGACAGTTTTTTCCAGATAATTAAAGAGCACTCCATTAAACCTGAACCTTTGAAAACTTCTACTCTTCTTCGGTACTTCTTTTTAAAACACCAAAAGTTTTTGATGATTTAAAGTTACCACTATGGTCATTCATTTGTGCATTTATACAATAAGTAGGCCTTTGGCATCTGCTGTGTGTTAAGTGCTTATGGAAAAAATGTTCAAGTGCAGTAGAAAGATAGATGGAGCATGGGTCAGTAATAACGATAACTAACATTTAAATATTTTATCAAGTGCTTACTCTGAGCATTCTTGTTTTATTATTACATTTAAACCTTGCAACAATCCTCCGAGGCAGGTACAATTATATCCCCATATTACAGATGGGGAAAACAAGGCACAGAGAAGTCCTGTACTTTCTTACAGCCAGTTAAGGCAGAGCCTGGTTCAAATCACACCCAGACCTTCCTGTGTGACCTGAAACAATGTTGTTCCCCCCGCCCCCCTGAGAGCCTCCGTTTCTCCCTGTGCTAAGGGACTCTGAGGCCCTTTGGAGCCCTCCCACCTTCTGAGTCCATGTTCGCCCCTCAGGTCCCTCAGGAGGTCCCTCACCTGCATCAAGGAGAGCCTGCGGATCTTCATCGACCTGGGCGAGGAGGGCAAGGCTGCCGAGGCCTGGCTCGGGGCTGGGCGTCTCTACTACCTCATGCAGGAGGACGAGCTGGTGGAGCTGTACTTGCAGGTGGGCCTCCTGCAGAGCTCATCTGCCGACTTGGGCCAACTGGGGAGGCAGCTGCACCCTCCAGAGCAGTGGTTCTCAACCTTCCTAATGCCGCCACCCTTTAATACAGTTCCTCATGTTGTGGTGACCCCCAATTTCATTGTTACAAGTTGAACATAATTAAAGCATAGTGATTAATCACAAAACAATACGTAATTATATATGTGTTTTCCGATGGTCTTAGGCGACCCCTGTGAAAGGGTCATTCGACCCCCAAAGGGGTCACAACCCACAGGTTGAGAACCGCTGCTCCAGAGGGACCATCAGGAGCTGGAGAGGTGTTGGCCTCTCCTTGGAGGGAAAGTCAACACTGGGCTGCTTCTTGGACACAGGTGGGAGCCAGGGCAGTCTGGCAGGCTGCATACAGGTGGCAAAGGGCCAGTCCCGGGTCCATATACACATGGAAGCTCCCAAAGAACGTGGTGGGAGACTCCCTCACCGGAATGCCAAGCACGTCCATCTTTCCAAAGCTTGACACACACCTTGCCTTCAGGGCTGTGCTGCAATATGAGGCGAGGTTGATGTGTGTGGAGTGTTAACATTATTGTTCTCTAACTGTGTGGCCTTGGACTTGCTACATGAGCTCTCTAAGATTCTGTTTCTTCATGGGTGAATCCAGTCTCTAGTAAGGATTAGGTATATCACCTGTATAGTAAATGCATATGCATAGTAAGCAGTTACTAAGTCTTGGGGCTCAATAAATGCTTAATAAGTGGTATTTCATTATTATTACTATTATCTGCAAATACTGACATCATGATAGTATGCAAGATTTGTTTCATGTAAAATATGCTCATTATCTTTGCTTCCTTCCCATTTCTTATTTTCTTCCTTTTTATTCCCCCCTACGCAATTAGTTAAACTCACATAAACTCACTCGCACTGGGACTGAAGGTTGTGTAACATTGATTGAATGCACAGGAGACTTTGGTAAACACATCACAGGCATGATGTGGATGAATCCTCATTACAAATGCAGCAGGAGTTTCAATTGAAATTCCCATTTTACCGATGAAGCTCACTGAGGCTGAATAACTTGCTCAAGATGAGACATGTAGTAAGTGGTGGAAGTGGCCCCCCGGCTGTGTGAAGTAAAGCTTTCACTCTCAGACTCCATCCTGCTTTGGCGTTTTCGAGCTGGAAGGATTTTCAGAGCAGATAGTTCAGTCTTGCCTCTCACTCTTCGGGAGACGGAGGCCCAGAGGAAGCTGTTCAGGTTGGCAGCAGAGCCTCTGACTCCAGGATTCCGTTTCACCGCCCCCTGTCTCTGTAGTGGCGTGTGCGGTAACAGTAACTGTGGGGTCTTTTCCCAGCGAGAACTGGTCCCAGGCCCACCCAACCCCAGACTGCCATCTACCTTGGACTTCTGCAGGTCATTGCCATGGAAGTCTGGCCTGAGCTGCCGCAGCTGGGCTGTCGTGTGTTCTTCACTCCTCACCTTCCATGCCACGTTCTGCTTCGATGCAATATAGACTAGCTTGCTAGAGAGAAAGAGGTCATGGAGGCTAGGAGAAGGGTGTTGGGCTGGAAGACACTAGCATTTGTTTGCCACTAACCACTGACGTGAATGTGGAGAGGTTTCTTAATATTTCTGAGCCTCAGTTTCTCCATCTGGAAGTTCAGTCATTAATATGAACAGTTCACAGTTTTGCCGTATCCGTGTACTCTTTATATCACTATATACTCATTTTTTTCTGATTTAACTTCAAGTTGACTTAGCGTTTTACACTAAACAATGCTATCTGAAATCACAGGTTTTGATGTAATAGTCTTTTTTTCTTAAAACACGTTAAAATAAATACTGGTATATTAAAACATAGAATGTTATGTGTACAGCTGAAAATTATTCTAGGGCCATCCGATGTAATCTCTCATACAATGATAGGGAAATGCTGGGCTAGAGAATCTCAAAGTCTTCCTATCAGCTCTATGAGTGTGGAGGGCAATTTGGGATTCTGGGGACACCACAGAGGGTTAAGCTGGGTGGTCAGGCACTCACTCCTGCCAGTCCTGTGGATGCTTGAAGTCCTCTCTGCCTTTGACAGTTGTCTCTGTCCCACCCAGGCAGCCATCCAGAAAGCGCTGAAGCCAGAAGAGCCCTCCCTGGCCCTCAAGCTCTATGAAGAAGCAGGTGATGTGTTCTTCAATGGGACCCGCCACAGGCATCGCGCGGTGGAATATTACCGGGTAAGTCCCAGGCCGCACAGTGTGCCCGCCAGGCCCTGGCACAAACCTGGGAGAGGCCATATAGACTTCAGCCTGGACCTGCCTTCCCCTCTTTTGCTGGTATTTCTTTTCCTTCTCTTTGTTGATGTAAAAAACATCCAAGTCTGGAGAGAATTTTTATGAGTTTATTGAGCCAAACTGATAACAATTCCTGGGAAGCAAAATCTCCACAGATTAAGAAAATGTTCCAAAAAATGGCAGTTTTAAGCTTATTTTATACATTAGCATCAAAGGAGGAGGCATGAGGGAATACATGAAATCCATTGATGGGAGATTAAGGGGACAGGAGAAGGCAAAGCGGGGAAATCTCTGGGATTGGATAAAAAGTAAAAGAGAGACATGTATTTCTTTTACATTGGTGGGTACAGGATAGTTGATAATATTGGCAGCACATGAGATGGTATTGGAGAAACAAGATAACAAGGAGGAGTTCTGTGGTCTTCTAGTTTGTGGATGTGGCCTAAGGGGTCTGGAAAATTACCCTGACACTTAAGGTTAAGATTGTCCTTTGCCAAGGAAGCTACAGGCCTAGGATGTGACTACTGCTATGACCCACTTTCAGTGAGGAATTTCTATGTTCAGACCATCCTATGTGGTTACTTTTCGTCTCTGAGTTTGTAGGGCCCATCATGCAGGCCTCCCCTGAGTGTGTAGGATATGTGGCCCCTTTTTCTCCACACCTTGCTCATCCCGTGCCCACATACTTCCTCTCTCTTCAATCTGGCAGGCTCTCAAAGAAGGAGCTGATGAACTCTGTCCTTCTCAGGCTTGGAGAAGAGGCCATAATAATTGCATCTCTCAGGTGCACGGTGTTTCACAGTGTGTAGCACACTTATCTGTGTACCAGAATGCTCCCAGGCACCACTGGAGGCAGGTGGGAGATGGCTGGTCCATGGAGAAACACATCTGTTTAATATGTTTTTATCAAGTATAACACCAGCTCATCAAACCCATGATTTCACAGACATCACTGCAAAGAATGAGACAAGATAATAAAAGGGAGTTGATTTAACAAATAATATTAATAAATAAATGTCTAGATGTTAAGCAGATATGTCAAAAGTCATAATTTTACCACTGACTGAAGTTGTAAACATTGTCTTCTTTGATCTTAAAAATCTCACTTATTCAGATATTAATTCATTTGCTTGTTCAGTTGATTAATCACTCATCAAACATTTGTGAGTCACCCATTATGTGCCTGTCACTGAACAAGGAACATGACCCTGACTATTGAGGGGCTCATTGTCATATGCATTTTTATAGATGAGAAAGGCTCAGAGAGATGACGTGACCTGCCTAACATTCTGTCATAATAAAAATAATAGAAATGACCATTGGTTGGGTACTCTCATCCTACACACATATGTACTTTGTAGATTGGCGCTGTGGGTGCTGAGGGAGCACATGGCTGGGAGGTAACTTTCCTGCTCTCAGTTTTCCCAAACTTAGGAGGCCCGATGACCTCTAGTCCTTCCACCTCTAAGATCTGGTCAGAGCAACCAAGAGCCAGGGCTGAGAGAGTGAGCTGAGAAAACCCATGTATGGATGACCAAGTTCCTTAGTTTCAGTTGCTACCACCCCCCAACCCAGCAGGAGAACGTGAGCCTCCTGGAGTATGGTGCACACGGGTCATTCATGGGAGACTAAGATTCCTATGCCTCTCTCCGCAGGCGGGGGCTGTCCCTTTAGCGAGGAGGATGAAGGCCGTGAGAACCGAGCTCCGGATTTTCAACAAGCTGACCGAGCTGCAGATCAGCCTGGAAGGCTACGACAAGGCTCTGGAGTTTGCCACCCTGGCAGCCAGGCTCAGCACAGTCACAGGTAGGTGTCCTGCACTGAATGGGTGGGGCAGACCCCCCCCCCCGCCCCCCGCCTCCCCAAGGAGGTGCCACAAGGCGCCACAGCACGGGCTCTGGAGTCAGACTGCATGGGTTCATGTTCTAGATCCAACTGCTGGGAGACCTTAGCTAAGGGAGCAGCTGGAGTCTCGAGTTTGTCTTTGGCAAATTAGGATTAAAAGTAGCACCCACCTCGTGCAGTTGTTATGAAGACCAATGATTGTCCACGTAAACCTGCAGCATAGTGCTTGGTACCTAACTCGTCCTGGATAAGTGTGACCTGTGTTGCTCTAATTCTTAGATTATCATGGGTGTTACTTCCCAGCACAGGGCAAAAGGTATTTTATTCTATGCATGGGCATTGCCTTGCAGAGAAGAAACTGTGCCCTAAATGTTTAATTGGTTGATTGTGAGTCAAATGCATATTTTCCCCCCAAAGAACTGAAATGTAAATGAAGGTCAGAATCCCATTAACTTAACTCACCCTGTAACCAAAATAGTTTGCATTTGCCACAAAAGTTCATGGGAAACAACCTAAGTCATTAAAGGAGAAAGAAGGGAGACTAAAAGAAAGATTTTTAAAGAGCCCCCACTGCATTGCATTTGGAATGCTGGTGCCTGAGGGACAGCAGGTTTGGTCAGAGGAGGGATTAGATGTGGAGGCAGGTGCAGTCTTCCTGAGGATGCCAGAGGAGACTTCTGGGCATGCTCAAGGGCATGGGATGTTGATGCTACTGGACATTATTGTGTCTAATTGCACTTGGGAGCTCCCTCTCTCCTCATCCTATCTTTTTCTTTACTGCAAAGAACCCCTGAGGGGCTGTCTGCTGATCTCAGGAGAGGCCTTGGAGGCGCCAGGCAGCTGCCTCTGGGTGCACTCTTTATCCTCCCCTGGGCAGAGCCGAAGGGAGCTGTTTCCCACCCTTTTATGCTTCCCTGTGACTGCATTTGTCCATATCAGAATTATCTCTCCCTTGGATTTTCTATTATAATTTGGGCTTTTGGGTCTTTAAATCTTAAAAGTGATGTTTTTAGATTGCATCAAACAGCCACCTTGCACATATGCCACTCCCCCCCCACCCCCAAACCACCCATTGGAAGCCTTTGTTCTCTTTAAAAGGCCACTTTGTTATTGAAACAACAAACCCACCCAAAACCAAAATAAGATCTAGGCTCCCTAGAGCAGAGGCTCTTAGTGTGGGTTACTGGAGAGCAGGTCTCTGTGGCTTCTGGGAGACCCTGAGATCCAAGCTGGTGGCAGCCCAGAGCCCTCAGGACAGCCCGTGTGTGGAGCTGACAAGTGTTATCTCCTTGTAAAGAATCCGTAGCTGTTTCAGCAAGCTCATCTTGTCACCACGTCCCCCACAGGAATTTGGAAATAATTATTTCCCAGAATCTCAAGTGAAGGTGACACCTGTAATATGGAGAATATTTGCTTCAGGAATCATCCCAGAAAATCTTGACCGGTGCGCTCTCAGGCAGCTGTGTCTTCTTATCCGGGGTGTAATTTTACTTCTATTTGTGGGATTATTTCCGGAATGTTTGTGTCCTGTGAGACAGTAGCCCTCGTGAGGGCAGGGGCCTGTTCTGCTCTGTTCCTCATGTCCCGAGCCCAGTCCCTGACCCTAGCAGACCTCCACAGAACTGTGCAGAGCGAATGAGGGGACGGGTGATGGGAAGTGCTGGCTGCCGGGGTCTTGCTCAGTCTTCCGATCCCTAGGAGATCAGAAGCAGGAGCTGGTGGCCTTCCACCGTCTGGCCACAGTGTACTACTCCCTGCACATGTATGAGATGGCCGAGGACTGCTACCTGAAGACTCTGTCCCTCTGTCCGGCCTGGCTGCAGACCCCCAAGGAGGCCTTGTACTACGCAAAGGTATATTGTCGCCTGGGCCGACTCACGTTCTACCAGCTGAAGGTAAGAGTCAGGGCTTCTAAGGTCAGGTGAGAGCTGCCATTCAGCCATGTTCTTCCCGGACCCTGGGCCTTCAGGGTAGAGCTGAGATGTCCCTGAGGGGGAGTCCCGTCTCAAAGGGTGGGGACCGACTCCACTGGGGACCAATGCTCCTTCCACTTCACCCCCATGGAGAGCTCAAAGGTGCCTCCCATCTCTGAGGACAGATAGTAGCTCCTCTTCCTCCTTGCTCTGCTCTGGTTCCTGTGACCACTTTATCTGTCAGGTAGGATGGGCACGTTGCCTGGTTCCTGAGAGCCTATGAAAATATATTAGTCCCAAAACAAAAGCTCCAAAAGAAAAAGAAAAATGAATGCTTACCTGTATGTCTACAAGATGTTATAGGTTAACTAGTCCATTGCAACTCACTTATACAGTTGTGTAAACTATATTTAGGAGCAATCTGGCTACAGGTTACTATGTTTGAGACAATGAGGAGTGGGGTCTTCGAATGCCAGCATGCCTCGGCTTAGTCCCGATTCTCCTGTTTGCTCTGCTGGAGTTGAACCCAGGGCTTGCTTTCCCTGCCTCTTCTAGGACTGTGCTGGTGACCTGAAACTCTCTCACACTTCTGGCTCAAATCTTGTCCCCAGTCATTGGCTTCCCTTTGCCAGAGGTCGGTCTGCTCCAGCATAAGCCTTAATCTCTTAATAAGGTGGTTTCGAGTCGCCTGTGTTTGGCCACAGGGGATCCTCAGGGCAACTCTGCTGTCCTTTTCGTCTTTGCCAGACATGTTTCTGGCCTGAGTTGATTATTGAGTTATGAGGGTTGATGGGAACCAGACATCCCTGTTGAGTCTCACCCGAGGCAGATCTGTGCCTCATCCCCACCCTGTAGGGAGGGAGGCCTGGGCATGGAGGCCCCCAGCCATCGTGCCTCTGCCCACAGCTCCCAGCAAGTGGCTCAGGGACAAAGTGCGTGATTGGATTGTGTCAACTAAAGGCTCTACAGCTGCCAGGGAAGAACTCAACTCCAGCTAGCTTAAGCAAAATTAAGCAAAAGAGGAAGTTTGTTTGCTTAAATAACAGGGAAGTTCAGGAATGAATTTAGTTTCCCATCATGCATTCCCTGCCTCCCTCTATCTGTTGGTTCTGTATGCTTCTCCTTCCCCATGTTCCTTAGTGCCCCCCCGCCATTGACAGGCCCAAGCCCATATCTAAAAGGGTAAGGGACCATTTTCTCGGCTAGATCACACTGGAAGGCCTTGGGGAGGGACTGGGATAGGCCAGCTTGAGTCATTTATACCTTCCTGAAGCACTGTGCCTAGGGGATGCTGCTTCGTGATTGGCTGACCCTAGTTAAGGTGCCACCCTGTGCCTGGGGAGGAGGGGAGGAGCTCCCCCAGGAACCAGGAGAGGGATGAAGGTATGTGGGGCAGACACCGTTAGGGCTCCCAGCGCCGCCTCCAGGCCTCTCCTGGAAATGCTGCTAATGCTGTCTCTTCTTTGCCCTGTGCCTTGGGGTTAGGATGCCCATGATGCCACTGAGTACTTGTGGCTGGCCCTGGCAGCAGCGGCCCTGCTGGGCGACGAGGAGCTGCAGGACACCATCAGGAGCAGGCTGGACAGCATCTGCCAGAGCCCCCTGTGGCTCAGCAGCCCGTCCGGGCGCTCCGCAGAGAGGGCGCGGTGGCTGAGTGGCGGGGGCCTGGCCCTCTGAGGAGAGCTGGCCCAGCTCTGACCAGTTGCCATGCCAGAAGTGCCTCCCTGCCTTAGGCTCCTGGACACTAATTGGAGGGTCTAAGTCATCACCTGGCCCAGCCCCTCATTTGACAGTGAGAAGAGGGGCTCCTTCGGTGCTGGACACACAGCGGTGGGAGATGGAGCCCGGAGAGAAGTCCCGGCTGGGGGTCCAGCGCCTTCCCAGTTGACGGTGGTCCTTCCACACAGCTGGCCTCGGAAATGCACTTTTCTCGGCCCACGATTCTCCTGGAGAAAATGAGAAGCCGTGCCCTTGGGAAGCCTTGCTCCTTCCCCGGGGAAATCAGGGACTGGCTGGGAGGAGGCAAGCGATTGGACTTGGCTGCCTCACTGACTTTGCTCAGGGAAAGACCCCTCCCCTTGCCCGTGGAGGGGCCTGGGGACCGGCAGGTGGGAATGACCATGCTCTTAGCCCCAAAGACACAGCCTCAGAGTGGCCCCAGAAAGCACAGGCATGAGGTCGAAGGCAGGTTCACTTGTCTCCATCCTGCCCCGAGGCTCCCCGCTCCCTGTCTCCTCCCCCCGCCCCCCCAAGAACCAGAAGAAGCTTCCCAAGGGCCAGGATGTAAAAATTGAGCCTTAGAAAGCTATGACATAGATGACGTGTAAATAGTGTATATTATTAAATATTGCCCATTTGCATTTGCACAGACATTTGTCTCCTGTGTCATAGGGAGAGGGGGGTGGGGAGACCTGAAGGCTGGGTGTCATGATTTCAGGGCAGCTCCCTGACAGAGCATCTCTATTAGATCTGTCGCCACATGACACGCGCAGTGGCCGGGAGCATCATTATCTCAGTTTCTGTAGGGCTGGGATCCAAGAGTGACCTGGCTCAGGGCGGCTCCCAAGGCTACGGTCAAGGTGTCGGCCATGGCTGCAGTCTTCTCAGGCTCGGTGAGGGAAGAATCCGCTTTCAAACCCACTCATGTCGTGCTGGCTGGGGGCAGAGCCTTGCTCGCTGTTGGCCAGGGCGGCCCAAGCTCCCGGCTTCATCAGTGAGCGAGCGAGAGAGGGAAGTCACAGGCTTCGCACGACCTAACCTCAGAAGCAACATCCACCTATTTTTGCCTTTTCTGTTCTTACAAGAGAGTCCCTAGGTCCAGCCCACACGAAAAGGGAGGGTGTGCATCCCGGGAGGCGGGCATCACTGGGGCCATTCAGGAGCTGCCTGCCCCCATAGTGCTGACCCAGTAGGTCTGGGAGACGCCCAGGAACATGCATTTTAATGAGCAACTCCTGTGACCCTGACGCAGGTGGGTCACCCTCGCCCTGAACTGTGGGAACACGCAAGAAGACCCCGCCGTGGGGCTGCCCGCCTGATGCCCAGCAGCTTCGATTTTGCTGCCAGACCCTCTGCCCTTCATTTCTAGCTTCCTGGGCCAACCATATGGTTGGGGGGGTGTGGGGATGGGAAGCGGGTGGTGAATTGAATCAACGTGGCAGCCTTTAGTCACCTCTCATTTTCTCTTAGGAGCGTGCTTGGTTGTCAAAACACTCTCCACAGAATAGTCTCCTCCAGGAAGGAAATGAAGTGGCCTAATGCACTACCATGTAAAATAGATGTGGTTTTGTTCCCACCACAAACCATACAATCCAAGCGGGGAGGGAAGCTGTGGAGGAGGCTAACCTCCCACGCGGAGACCTTTCAGCAACATTCCTGGGAGCTGACCCCGGTGTGTGCGTCCCAGAGCCTCTGTGCTTCTTACACGTGCAGAAAGCTCGCTTGGCCCTCGAACAGGTGCCGTGACCATGCGCCATCTGCCTCAGGTTACAGACCCTCTCCCCTTCCCATTGACCCATCACTCTCCTGGACAGATGCCAGTGTCTGTCACTCTGACGGCGTGGTTCCTGTAACTGCACCAGGCCTCTGGATCAGCTGGTGGGCGCACAGAGGGATGTAATAGTACTTAATGTTATTTCAGCGTTGTGTTAGGATGTTACTTTTCCCTGAGCCACCACATTTTACTATTGGCTCACAGTGGGCTTATGATCAAGTGAAACATCACACATGACCGTCAGTTTGACCAGATCTTTCTCAATTGCTACATATGAAATTTATATATACACACATACATATATATTTACGTGAAGGCCATTAGATCTACCCATTTTACATTTCACTGGGAATTTTGGTTAAAATGTTTTGATTCTGTGCACTTTGGTTCATCTGTAAATCTGGTAAGTCTGCTTCTAACCAGCTCAGCGATAAACATGTTCAGCGCACTTGCAAAGACAAGGGTAGAGGAAAACACTGCACTGTGTCATTGCAGGGACTACATCCTATATGCAAATTGCTCTGCTGAGATAGTTTTAAAAGTGTTTAAAAATTCCATTTAAAAAATGTGGGTGACTATCCCCCTTGAAATCTTGAGGAAGCTGTTTTTCATGACCCACAGAGGGTGAAGTGGTGATCGGATCTGGTCTTCATAAGCAGGTTTTATTATACATGTATAGTAACCAAAGGTGATTCACTTAAGCTTGTGTGGCCTGCCTGGCTCCTGGTGTCTAACCCACATAACGAACAAGGGAATTACAGCATTGTGGGAAGCCCTGTAACATATTTTCTCAGCTTCCAGGTATATTACTTCCCTATTTAACATTGTTAAATATGGCCTTTATCTTTTTCTTATTTATTTTTCCATTATTTCAAGATGGTTTTATATTGTGTGTGTGTGTGTGTGTGTGTGTGTGTGTTTCATAAGGGGGTGGTTTCAGAATGAGGAGAAAAACAGATCACCGGGGTGGGGAAACCTGGATTCAGGTCTTGAATTTGACATTAAATTGCAGTGTGACCTTGTGTAAGTTGCTTGACCTCTGTCCCCCTCAGATCTCTGATCTCTAATATAAAAAAGTATAATCACCTGTGGGTTCCTTTTCAGCCAAGTGATTTCCAAGTCGTATGAGCAGGAAGAGAGATTTGTATCCGGGAGATGAAATCATTTGCTTCTATGGCCCAGTTTTGTTCTCTTCTTTTTACAGGCGACTAAACTAAGAAACAGAAAAGTGATTTTCTCCCAGTCACACGGGTGGTTAGCACCCTGCCTCTCATGCCCCGAGGACTTACTGCACTAACGGAGGGTTCTCTCCTGCACAGTGACCTTCACGCTTCCATGCACGTGTGCGTGTGAGTATGCATGCGTTTACCGCCATGCACGCCACCTGGACAGCCATTTGCCAACCTTTTTCTAAATTGATTTACTTCCTTTACTGATATAAATTAATTCTATAAAAGAAAATCTTGCATTGCTTTCCATATTAGAATTTATAAATAAAAACGAATGCAGTGAAAACAAAACAATCCACTAAACTCAAACTAGAAGCTGTTGTCAAGGCAAGTGCCCAGCTAGGCTCGGGCGGGCATTATGTGAAAATAAGAAGATTGGCAAGTGGCAGGGAGCGTGGAAGACAGACCACTCTTGTCCTCCTGGAGCAGCCAGGGAAACGGGGAAAGTGCTTTCCCCGTGCCAAGGGCTGCCCTCCCTGCCAGGAGAGTCTGTGCTGCTCAGTGCCAAGTTGGGCATGCGCGTCCCACCTCAGGGAGAGGGAAGGGGCATGTTAGGTAAATGAATGTGATTCAGGAGGAGGAGCACTGTGTTGGGAGCCAGTCACGGAGTGTGTTGTGTGGGACTCAGGGAGGGAATTTAACTCAGGCACGGGAGTGAGGGCATCAGGGAGGGCTTCCTGGAAAAAGTGACATCTAAGCCGAGTCCTGAGAAAGAGATCTATCATTCTAACTGCAGGCCAGGGGTGGAGAGGGCCTGGTATTTTCTGAGAAGAGCCACAAGTTCAGCAAAGCTGGAGCCGAGTCAAGGAGGTAGGGAGCGGACGTGAGAGGAGAGGCTGGAGGGGGCGCTGGAGACAGACCCTGAGGGGTTTAGCCTTCACCCTGAGGGCGAGGGGGAGCCACAGAAAGGTTATAAGCAGGAGAGAGTGTGGTCAGATTTGCGCTTTGGAAAGATGAGCATGAGAATGGGCTACAGAGCAGCAGGAGGGGAGGTGGGAGACCCCTGAGGATCTGGCTATGGCAACCCCAGTCAGTTATTTCAGACCTCAGCGGGTTGGAGGATGGAGGCTGCTGGCATCCTGGCTCTGAGAACATGCAGTTGGTTCGCATTCCTCTAAGGGGTGTAGTCTCCCCAGAGAAGCAGAGACAGGTGGCTGCGTAGGGCTGGGAAGGTTCTGCCCAGCTGGGATGTGGGATGGGGCAGAGGTGGGACCAAGGATAACATGTGGCTGAGAATCAGTCATGGGGCTGCTCAGCTCAGTTTCCCAGGAGAGACTGTGGGGGGCGGTTAGAAGGGAAGGACGCTGTGCTATAAAATTATTTTCAAGGTCAGAACACCAGCTCCTACTTCTAGTGCTGCCTTGACTCATTGCTGAAGGCATTGAGGTAGCTCAAGGGGTGAGTCGCCTCCAAGTGAGCCTCCAGATGGGATAGGAGAGGATGGCTGAGGTCATGTGGGCAATGACAGTCAAGGCCTTTGCTAACCTATGGTGTCCCATCTCTGTGAGAAATCAAGAATAGCCCCAGTAGGGGGCAGTAATGTCCCTCCTAAACCGTATTTAAGTACAGTATTTAATAGCTCTGCATCAGCCTACAGCAGCAGCTTTCAAACCTTTTTTTTTCTCTTTGCTTACTGTGACACAGCAAAAAATGCTTTTACATTGGATCCTCCTATGCGTATCACCACGTAGTCCCTGCAACACGAAATGGACTTTGATCTATTCTATTCTATTCTCTTCTCTCCTGTCTTTCTCTGACTTGTCTTCTATCCTGTAATTTTTTTACATTCTACTCTAATTTAAAAATGTCCAGCTAATGGCCTTCTAAACTGATTGCTAGATTCCTTAGCTGCAGTTTGAAAAGCCCTGACCCGGAGGGCGGCCTCTCAGAAAGCACAGGAAGGCTGCGGCCTTTGTTCCTTCTCATCGTTGGACAGACGACTTTGCTGAGACCAGAGAGCAGGTACAGATCAACATTAAAAAAACGATTCATGCTGTTGAATGAATATTATGCACCAGGCCCTGTTGCAAAATCTTTCCGAGGATTCTCTCGTGTAATCCATTTTGAGGAATACCATTGTTTTTTTATCGCCACTGATGTTTAGAGAATGGAAGTGGCTTAAGTCCACAGTTAGTAAGTGGTCGAAACGAGATTTGAACTTACATTTTCCTGATGCCGGAACTAGAGCTCTAACCCATTACATTATACGTGTCCGGAGACAGATGCTATCACCAGAGTGATCACAATAGAAGCAAGATTAAAACTTGTTTCCTCAGCCTAGAATATTGGGCTGAAATCAATACTGTGGTTCCAGTGGTCAAAAAAAAAAAATGAATTCCTCCAGAAGGGACTTGGAGAGACCTGATTTTTCTAGGTCTTAAGAAAAACATGAAGCTTATCAGGTGTCTTAGTCTAGAAAAGATGATGAACCATTTTTCCCGGATGGAAAATGAAAGGAGAAAGTTTATATAATGGCATAGGATGGGTCAAAAACAAATTATAAATTAGATTTTGAAGATTCCAGGTGAGGAGTAGGGTGAGTGAAGGGAATTTGCAAGAGACCCAGAGCGAATAACAGAAGGCAATGGACACCTGAACAGTGAGGCAGCAGGTGGAGCCCCGTGGGTCTGTCTCGTCATGGTCATGTGACTTGAATGACAGCGACAGGAAGGAGGTCACAGGCATGAGAGAATCACCTACTGTTGATATCATGGGAAAGCTTGCAGGGGCACCATCGGCCTCCCAATGTGTCTGTAAAACAAACAGCCTGTAGGAGCCCATGTTCATGTCAGGGTGCCTTAAAACTTCTCACGCATAAATAGTGTTAGAAACAGTCTGTTACTTATAGGACTCGGGAATGCTTATCTCTTCTCTTACTCTTCCATTTTATTTTTATTGGAGATTCCAACTTTTTACCACAACTGATATAAAGGATTTTTGCGATAGGCGCTCTCTTCCATTTCTGATTCGCCTTTTAGATCTCGAGTATGATATTTAAACATGATGTACATGACTTCAACCACGTCACCTTTCTTGCATGGGCCAAACATTGTGTGAGACGGTGATATTTTTGTTCTTGAGCTTGCTTGTAAGTTGAGAACGTTTGATGTTTGTTCATCTGGGGAGAGACTGGACACCTGCTCCGTAGGAATGCTCAGAGGCCGCCCTGGCTCCTCTGCGCGCGGGACCAGACAGCAGTGACAGCAGCCGCATCGCTTTCCCCCGGGGGAGCGGCGTGGGCCAGGCTGAAATAACAGCTGCCTGGTAATCCTGGTGACCAAACAGCTACTTATTCATGAAACAAAACAAAACAGACTTTTGTCTGTCCCAGAACATGTAGCTTTGGGACTCTAGTGGGTGGAGGAAGGACAACCAAGCAGAGGGATGAGTTGGAGGATTTGTATCTTCTGTTGTTTGAAAGTCCTAGGGGGTTAGCGAGACAGATATTCTGACCCTCTTCCAAGACCAGTGACTTTCTCTTCTTTTCTTTTCTTTTCTTTTCTTTTCTTTTCTTTTCTTTTCTTTTCTTTTCTTTTCTTTTCTTTTCTTTTCTTTTCTTTTCTTTTCTTTTCTTTTCTTTCTTTTCTTTTCCCTTCCCTTCCCTTCCCTTCCCTTCCCTTCCCTTCCCTTCCCTTCCCTTCCCTTC
>NW_005871250.1:659990-714568 GCF_000147115.1 Myotis lucifugus
TCCCCTCCCCTCCCCTCCCCTCCCCTTCCCTTCCCGTCGCTTCCCTTCCCTTCCTTCCCTTCCCTTTCAGTTATATAAAAATCTTTCTCCTTACGTTCTTAGATCAGGGTCTTCTGTTTGCACGTGCTTAGAGATCCCTATACGTTTCTTCTAGGGCACTTATCATAGTTCATAGTTGTACTATCTGTGTGGATTTTTAAAAGATGACCCCTGCACCCCACCTAGATCGGAGGCCTCATGAGAGCAGGGACCTTGTCTGGGTCACTCACCTCTGCATTTCCAGAGTCGAGCCCAGTGTCTGACACATAGTAGAATCTCAACAAAGATTTGGTTAATACAAAAATGAATGCAACTTTGGAGTCAGCTTACAACAACCCCTTTTATCACTCATGAGAGGGAGAAAGTATTAAAACCAATACTCTACCTGCTTTTTGCTCATGAGTGACTAGAAAACTGGGTGATACTCCCACCCATAGCAGCTGCTCAGTAAAAGCCTATTTATTAAGAATAATAAGCTTCATTTTCATTTGTTCAGATTGAGTTGCTATACATGCGCTGGCCTCTTCCTAATTCCCACAGAGGGAGCAGTTATGAGCAGTCAGGACATGGTATTTCCCTGAGCACTGCCCGCCACTAGGCGTTGTGCTAATAATCCACCTGCAGCAATGGTGAGACACTCCAAACGACCCTGCACAGAGGTGTTACTCTCCCCACCTCCCAGATGAAGGAGTCAAGGCTCTAAGTAGTTAACACACTTGCAAAGACTCAAAACCAGTTCTTGCCCTGCCGGTGTGGCTCAGTGGTTGAGCATCGACCTATGAACCAGGAGGTCATGGTTTGATTCCTGGTCAGGGCTCCATCCCTAGTGTGGGGTGTGCAGGAGGCAGCCAATCAATGAATCTGTCTCATCATTGATGTTTCTCTCTCTCTCTCACTTCCTCTCTGAAATCAATAAAAATATGTTTAAAAACACACATACAATAAGAAACAGTTCTCTCTGACCTGGAAATCAGTGCTTGATTTAGGGTATAAATTATATGGGGATAAAATAATGAAATAAATTAGTATGCCCCCTGCAGGACAACAGCATGACAGGAAACAGAGAGGTACCCGCCTGAGGGCGGGATTCCGCAGGCTGCATGGCCTCCAGGAGGCAATGGGTCATCCGTTCCAGTTCTAACACGAGCTGTGGTTCCAGCGCTCTGGGATAACCCGACCAAGCCTTCACAGCATCCCCAAGTTCTCTCTAAACCATGTGGCCAATCCCTATGGGAAATAAAAAAGGACCTTTCTTCCTGTTGTTTGACTTCAAACTGGGGTCAAAGGCCTTAGGCTGGTGTGAAAATAAATAAAGGCCCTGAGCACACAAAGGCCATTCTGAAGCCGGCCCTCACTGTAAACACGGGCCTTCCTTTCCTCGGCCTGGAGCTTCCAGGCCCTTCCCCAGGCCCACTGTGACCTCACTTGGCCTAAGGTCCTGGTGGCTGCAGCAGGGCCTGGTGGTCTTGTGGGAAGAGATGAGGGGTTTCTGAGGGTAGTCGGAGGGAAGTGGCTAAGTCTTTATATTCTCTGAAAAAGAAAAACGTGTGCATGTATATGCCCCCTGTTGGACAACTTGCGTATATGCATACTCAAGTTTATAAATTTTCCTTTTATAAAGGGTGTGCAGCATACAATTCACAAATAACAATAAAATAAAAATGCTTTTATTGTAAATTTCATATAGGCAATTGGTTCTAAGACAATGGACTCATTGATTTATATGGAACTCTTGTGTGTAGAGTGGCAAGCATAGTTTTGACATGAATATTGGCTGGTATTTTCATTAGCAAGTACCTGAAAGTGAAACAACAAAGAAGTTAGGAAATCACTCATTTGTCAATTATGAGTGATTTTTTTTTTTTTGCTGTATCTAAAAGAACATTTCCTGTTTGATGTGCTCATCACAATATAACAGCTACAGACTTGACACAGTTTTAAGTAGAATCGGCATTATTAGCATCACTTTCTTAAGTCTGTACAATTAACAAAGCCATAAATTAAGCCTTGATTTATATTTTTTTCTGTTTTACTCAATACCCAACCCCTCCTCCCTGCCACTGATAGTTGTCAGTCTGCTCTCTATCTATGAGTCTCTCCCTATTATGAGTCTCTCCCTATTTTGCATTTTAGTTCATTTTGTTCATTAGACTCCACAGATGAGTGAAATCATATGATACTTGTCTTCAGGATAATTTTGAAAAACATATTTACAAGAGCTATAAACCCATAGTCACTGACATGTGTTTGGATCCAAGTTTATAAAACTATTTTATCATATACTAGAGGCCCGGTGCACAAAATTTGTGCACTGAGGGGGTGTCCCTCAGCCCAGCCTGCACCCTCTCTAATCTGGGACCCCTTGGACATCCCTCTCACAATCCGGGACTGCTGGCTCCTAACCACTCCCCTGCCGGCATGATTGACACCTAACTGGTCCCCTGCCAGCCTGATCACCCCCAACTGCCCTCCCCTGCAGGCCTGGTTGCCCCCAACTGCCATCCCCTGCCAGCCACCATGTGGCAATGTGGGGGTGGCCATCTTGTGACAACAGGGGGGCAGCCATCTTCTGATGATGTGAGGGTGGCCATTTTGTGATGACGTGGGTGGCCATCTTGTGATGTGAGGGTCAATTTGCATATTACCTCTTTATTATATAGGATTTAAAGAACTCAACTTCATTGTTTTACTTCCAGTGCAAAGCTTTGCAAATCCAATAGGAAAAAATATCCTAACGTCAGAATTTAATTTTCAGGCATTTAAAATAAAACCAGCTATTTGAAAACCTTTGTTAAGAAAGGGCAAGTCTTGTATAAGTGAGTGTAAATGGCTTTTGAGAGCAGCTTAGGGTCATAGAAACCTGTAAAGGAATCTGGGGCAGTGTTGTAGTTTTTTATCTTTAATTTAATTTAATTTTTTCAGAGAGGAAGGGAGAGGGAGAAAGAAATAGAGAATCATTGGCTGGCTGCCACCTGCACACCCCACACTGGGGATCGAGCCTACAGCCCAGGCATGTACCCTGACTGGGAATCAAACCGTGACCTCCTGGCTCATATGTCAACACTCAACCACTGAGCCACGCTGGCTGGGCTATAGTTTTTATTTTATTTTTATTTTTTAAATATATTTTTATTGATTTCATCAACATCCATGATGAGAGAGAATCATGGACCGGCTGCCTCCTGCAAGTCCCCAACTGGGGATCGAGCCCACAACCTGGGCATGTGCCCTTGACCAGAATCGAACCTGGGACCTTTCAGTTCCCAGGCTGATGCTCTATCCACTGAGCCAAACCGGCTAGGGCTGGGCTATAGTTTTTAACTGTGCATAATAAGTGACTCCAAAACTTTGGAACAACACCGTATTCTCTCTTTTGGTCTGCTGGGTTGACTGGGCTCATCTGGGCAGTTCTCTCTTGGGGGTCTGTCATGTGGGTACAGTCAGATGGCAGCTGGAGCTGGAGCAATCTAGAGACTCGTCTGGGCCAAGCATCACGATAGCGCCCTCGTGGGCCTGGTGGCTGATGCTGGTTGCTTGCGGGGCGCTCAGCTGGGGCCGTGGTCAACTGGAGTGCCAAGATGTGGCTTCTTCTCTATGTAGCTTGGGCCTCTTACAGCATCGTGGCAGGGGCCCAGGAGTGAGCATTCCAAGAATTAGCATTCCAGGAGATTAAAGTGGAAGCTGCAAGCCCTCTTATGACCTTGCCTTAGAAGTCACGCAGTGTCACTCGCTGCATTCTGTTGGTGACACAGGTGTAGCCTGCAGGTGTGAGAGAGGGCCACTCAGTGGTGTGGATACTGGGATATGTGTTTCATTTGGGGGTCATCTTTGAAGACCAGATACCAAGTGGGCTTTGGGAGAGCAGATACTCCCATCGAGGGTAGGATCTTTGAAAGTTATTTTCATTTCCATGGAAAAAGGAGAAAGATACTTTGTTACCTGTTTTTCATAAAATCCAGTTGGTTTTCTTGAACCTCCCACCATGTAACTCCTAGAGTGCCCAGGTTTATTACCTGGTGGGGCTGGAAGAAATCGGCCTCATCTCTAAGATGCAGAAAGGATACTAGGCCAGTCAGCTCTGTCCCCTAGTGGGCATGCACGACCTGGCCCCGGCCAGAGGCAGGTGCAGCAGTAGGCTCAGGCCTCGCTTGTGGGCATTGGGGAGTGGCAGAGGTGGAGACGGGCTCACCTTTGGGTGCACCCAGTGTAAAAACTGACTCTAGACCACAGAGTGGGGATTTTAGATGAGAAAACCCATGATCTAAAGAACTCCTCAGTTTGGGGATGAGGTCTGGAGGGAGGACGTGATTTGGCGAGCTTCACACACAGTGTGGGAGTGACCAGACCTGCATTCATCTAAGTCTTTATCTCACAATTCTCCCAAAATCACTCCACCTCCATCCCTGTCAGGTTCCCCTTGGTTTCTGCAGTGGTTCCTGGCATCCAGTTACTTCAGTGCTCCTAGAGCAGCGGTTCTCAACCTGTGGGTCGCGACCCCTGTGGCGGTCGAATGACCCTTTCACAGGGGTCGCCTAAGACCATGGTCGGCAACCTCGGCTCGCGAGCCACATGCGGCTCTTTGGCCCCTTGAGTGTGGCTCTTCCACAAAATACCATGTACAGTGCGATTGAAACTTCGTGGCCCATGTGCCAAAGTCGGTATTTAAAGGGCCAGAAGGTTGAGAACCACTGTCCTAGAGGGAGGCTCTGAGGAAAGTGCCATAAATTAGCCTGAGACTATGGATGTCACAGGTCTGTACTGGGACAGGGCTAAGAGCTCGAGGCCCAGTCTGATCTTTCCCTGAATAAGCCATAGGAGGGTTTCAACTTAGACAAATAGCCCCACATTATTTATGCACTCACAAATCATGATTAGATTCCTTCTATGAGCCTATCACTGCCCCAGGCTCTAGGAATACACCAATGAACAAAACTCCGAAGTCCCTGACCTCCAGGAATTCAGAATCCAGGAGAATATTCCTGGACATTCCCAATGGTGGCAGGTGGAACCAATCTTTGAGAACAAAGATGGTTGGCAATTATGAATTGTTTCCTCCATGAAGATGAGTTAAAATAATTAAGACTTCATTTCAATTAAATTCAGAAGCATTTGCTCCACATGTTTCTTCTAAAAAGTGAGACTAATAACATCATTATGGAATGGATCTAAAACCAAGAATTTCAAATTAGAGAATTAAGCATAATGAATTCCCATGAAAGAGATTAGTTACTGAGTTAATCCTTCATTTTCCAAAAATCATTTCATAAACAATAGCTCCTTGGCATGGAACTGGACTCTTTGAAAACTCTGCCTCTCCTCAGAATTCTTGATATGACCTCATCTGAGTGCATTGTTAAATAATCTCAACCCTTTGGGTGTAACTGATTTAGCAAGTTAACACTTGGTACTGTTTAGACAACGGGTGCCTTAGAGGAGCAAGACGGAGCAGGACCAGGCGATTACGGCATGGGAATGGGATTCAGGCCCCTCTTGTCTGGTTGCCTGAGCCATTCTTGCCCTCCGATTTGGCCCATGAAACCTCCACGTCACCCAAACAAATGGCTTAAAAATTTGTCAAAGAAGATACCTGTCATTAAGTCAAACCTGTTGTAAGCATAAATCATTTGACTAAAGCCCATTTTCCTAACCATCATTGGGTAATCATTTATTAAGGACTTCTATGTGGCAGGCACTATGTGGTAATATGGCTAATAGAGGCCCATACCCTGGCTGATTTAGCTTTCAGCGGGGCAGACACACACACACACACACACACACACACACACACACAATGCATGAAGGTGGGAGTTAGGAAAGTAAGACGAATATGTAATGGGGAGTGTTTGGGGGCTACTTTGAGTTGTCTGATTATTCCATTATGGTGGGGACTGGCCTAAAGTTTGGTTGTGTCTGATCACTGTTCAAACCAGCCGTTAGAAGGAGGTTGTGTAGGCTAATGAGCACACTGGGCACAGGGTCAGCAGTTCTGAATTCTCGAACTGGCTGTGCAACTAGTAACTTTGTGTGGCCTTGGCCTTTCAGGGCCTCCGTTCCTATCATTAACAGCTAGGACTTGGTGGAAGGTCATGGAGTTTCTTTTAGTTCTAACATTTAATAATTGCTCGGCCCATGCTGTTAGGTTTTAAGAACACCTGGGCTTGATAAGGTTGCCTGTTTAATCTCAGAAGTCATGTCTATGTTCTTAATACCTAATGTTCCATTGCTTTATGATTCCAGAGCTCTTTCTGATACATTGTTCTCTTCATCCTCACAAAACCTTGTAGAGATGAAGAACGGAGAGTTACAGCAGCTAAGCAACATACCCAGTTTCACATGGGTTGATTGATGAGGGTTGGATCAAAACACTGCTACTCAAATAAAAAAGAATTCCTTCCTTTTTTTCTTTTTAATCCTCACCCAAGGATATTTTTCCATTGATTTAGAGAGAATGGAAGAGAGCGGGAAAGACAGAGAGAAATATCAATGTGAGAGAAATACATTGATTGGTTGCCTCCTGCATGAGCCCCGACCAGGGAGAGCCTGCAACTGAGGTACGTACCCTTGACCAGAATTGAACCTGGGACCCTTCAGTCTCCAGGCTAATGCTCTACCCACTGAGCAAAACCGGCTAGGGCAAGAGTTCCTTCCTTTTTAAGGCTGAATACTATTCCATTGTGTGTTTATACATATATAGCCTCACATCGTTGTCCATTCATTTGTCGACAGACACTTAGGTTGCTTTTAGATCTTGGCTATTGTGAATAATGCCGCAAAAAATATTCTACCATTTGCAGCAACATGGAGGACATTATGCTAAATGAAATAAGCCAGACACAGAAAGACAAATACTGCATGATGTCACTTATATATGAAACCTAAGAAACATCGAACTTTTAAAAGCAGAGAGAACAGTGGTTGCCAGGGGCAGAGGAGGGGAATGAGGAAATATTGATCAAGGGGTTTCGGATATGAAGGATGAATAAGTTTTGGAGACCCAGTGTACAGCATGGTGACTATGATTAACAATACTGTATTGCATACTTGAAATTTGCTAAGAGAATAAATCTTAATTTTTTTTACTGTATGTAAATCATACCTTCATAACCTGACTGCCTCAAAAAAGTATTAATTTATATTTGCGTCTTTTGATTTTAAAAATTTTTGAGTGAATAATTTTGTCAGAAAAACACCCATTCTTTTTTTCCCCCTCTATCTCACCTGAGGATATGTTGTTGTTTTTTAATTGATAGAGAGAGAGATAAATAAAACATCGATGAGAGAGAGAAACGTTGATCGGTTGCCTCCAGTACACGCCCCAATGTGGGATCGAACCTGCAACCTAGGTATGTGCCCTGACCAGGAATTGAACCCGAAACCTTTTGGTGTATGGGAGGATGCTCCAACCAACTGAGTCACCTGGTCAGGGCAAAACACATTCCTTCTTCTTATGCACCATCTACTTTCTGAAGATGCAAATGAGGTCAAAATGAATCGAGAAGAATTGTCATTAACCAGATCAGCTTGTCCAAGTCTGGGAACCATGAAAAATAGTTTAGAAAGAATCAACTAGTAACCTTTCATGGCTTAGTCCTTAGGACTCACTTCCTCTTCTCTGTTTTGTAAACTTAAAATGCTGCCTCTGTAATCCCTCATGCTTTCAGCATCAGTACTCCTTTTGACCATATAAGGATTGCAAACTGAGGTCAGAGAGGTGAGTTGAACGCCGAGCGTGCAAGATCCCACAGGAAGTAGACACGTCCCTAGGAGTGTAAGTCATTTGAGGGCAGGTACCAGGAATATGGTTACTGACGGCACCAACCTGGGTTCTCTGAGGGCAGGGAGACCCACTAAACCTCTAAGTAAATGTGGATATTTACCTTTTGGGATCACAGGCTGACGAATTCCTTCCCATACCCCAACCTAAAAGACCGAGCAAGCCTTTGGAAAAATACGAAGCACTGCCCCGTCCAGATGAGGCAGAGGACTGAGTCAGGGGTTACTTCTTAGTCAAAGGGATGCACCAATTACGCATCTTCTCTGTTTCCCCGCATACCTTCCTTGTGCCTCATGAGCCCAGATAAAGGCCCAGGGTTCTTCCCATTCGAGTGCTTTAGGCAGTCACTACCTGCCCACTGGCGTTGGCATGTGTGTGCAGGTCCTTGGGACTGCGAAAATGAGAAGGCGAAATCTAAACTGGCTTAATAATAACAATAAAAAAAAGAATGTGTTAACCTCTTCCCTTCTTCCCTCCCTCCCTCCCATCCCTCTGTGATCTGTCAGTCTGTTCCATGCCTCCAAGCCTCTGGACCTATTTTGTTTGTCAGATTATGTTCATTAGATTCCACATATAAGTGAGATCATAGAGATTAACCAAAGACCTCATACACATATATGCATAAGCAGTGGGCACAGACACTAGTGTGGTGAAGGCCTGGGGTGGGGCAGGGGCTGGGAGGAAGTGGGTAAAGTGGGGAAGGGGGAGTTGGGAGACATCTACCAACAGTCAAATAACATAAAGACCATAAACAGTCTGAATAATAAAGTGGGGGGGGAAAGATTTATCTGTGTTTCAAATTTAACAACAACAACAACAAAGAATGTGTCAGCTCATGTGACTTAGAAACCCAGCCGGTTCCAAGAGCAGGCAGCCTGTCCCTCACAGGTGTCGCCACCTCCCGCCTCTGCTTCCCTCCTTCCTGAGCTTTGTGCAGTTTCAGCGCAGTGACTGCCCGTTCCAGCTCTCACAGTCCTCCTCTCCGGGTCTGATTGTGACAGCAGCTCATTTCCCAATGCTCTGCACAAAAGCGCTGGGCCTGATGACCGCGGGGTAGACTCCACTGCGACCCAGGGCCGCAGCAGGTGGACTGCGGGCAGCAGGGAACTCCCAGCGAGGAAAGTAGTGCTGTTACTGGAAGGGGAGTGTTCACGTCAGCGAGATGAAACCAGTGTTGGTTACCTCATCTAACGTCGGATTACTCAGAGCAGTTTAGCTCCCAGGCATGCGTCAGAGGGGAGGGGGAAGGGAGCTACATTTGGTTCTTGTGACATCCAGCTGGGTAAACTGAGTCCAGGGGTTCAGCGCCTGCATCTGAGAGGCTGTTCCCATCCCAGTGAGTGTGTTTCCTGGTGCCCCTTGCTCTCTGCCTCTGGCGGGCCAGACTCCACTCAGGACCTGGCCTGTCCCTCCACCACCGTATCCCAGGTCATGGTCATCTTCAGGGCCCAGGTGACCTTTATCTGAGACAAGGTGGGAGCTTCTCAAAAAGGTAAGTGGCAATTTTTAAAAAAGGAAACTAATGAAAAAATTAAAGCAAAATACAGAACTCACAATGCCCTAACAGGACATACGGTGTAGAGCATGTAGTTTCATTCAAATTAAGTGCAGCCTGGAATCCAAAGAATATTTTGTGTATGTATAACCAAACTCTATGACATGCCCACTCCCCACTAAAAAACTTGTAGCATTCAATACACTCTGTTTTGCATTTTGTGTCTTTCACTGGAGGCCTTACCTTGGAAAACTTTCCATATGAGTATCTAATGAGCATCTTCACTCTCTTTACAGCAATTTTGATGGTTTCCAATACTTTGCTTATTATAAACAACACTACAACAACGACCTTTATACATATGTTATTTCATGTGTTTGTGATTATATGTGTAAGATAAATTCCACAAAAATGCAGCAGCAGAATCCTAAGGGAATCCTATTATTGGTTCAGTAGATGCTGCTGACTCAAGGAAACTCTCACCATACCTGAGAGGCCTCTTTCCTAAGGTCCTCACCACTCAGCCTGCAACCAAGTGTTATGTCTTTGCGTCTTTGATAGTGATGGGATGGCATCTCAGTGTTTTTCAGTTCAAACTATAGAAATATGAACATTAATAACTGACTCTTCCTTCTTCATGTCTCCTGAATCCCACATCCAGGCTAATTTCCATCATCACTCTGATGATAGTGACCGCATCAGATATATTCGCACCTTGTCTTCACTCAAAATACACCATTGAGATTAAAAACACATAGCTCTGCCTCATTCCTTCATACAGCACGTATTTCCTGAATATTTATCAGGTTTTAGGCCCTGGAGAGAAAGCCCTAAACAAGACGGACACATTCCCTGTCTCATGGGGCTTATATTCTGATGGGGAAGACATTTAGAAATGGATGGACTACCATTGAAAAGAATGTAAGTGCCCTGAAGTGTAACACAGGGTGACATGGTAGAGGGGCCTCGAGTGGGAACAGAATGGCCTGCCCCCCGCCCCCCTCCCCCCCCCCCCGCCCGCCAAGAATGTTATGAGCAGACAGTACTCATTCACTATTAATAGTAGCAATTTGTTATTTATTAGTTTTGGTCTGAGCTGGCCAGTTGCTTTGGTATTATGTAGCAGAACTTTAATATTACCATTAAAACTACCCCAGAGGTGCTTGAACTTGAGGCAGAAAAAGCCACTCCAGTTCCTCTATGGGCCGGTGCTCAAAATCCAAATGTCCGTCCAATTCCCAAGGACACAAGGCAGGACTCAGTTAAGGGAAAATCATCTCCTCCTTTCACCAAATTCAATAACCAGCTCAGTGTCTGCTGTAAGTCTAGAAAATCTTGTTTGGACTTGGGATCTAGCCCAGTGAGGTGGTACCCAGAGGACCAGATGCTCAGAGGACTGGGCCAAGGGGGCTGTGTTTCCGGTTCCTGACCCCTGTGTCGGTGACTTTGGACTAGCCTTGGTGGGAGACCTAAAGGCTCTGGCCAGGTAGCTTGATTCACAGCATTGAGTCAACTTGCTGCTGTTCTGACTCTCACCTTGGCCTTGAGCCATGGTTTCCCCTTCAGAAGCCAACAGATCCCCACCTTGGACTTCAGTTCTGACATGTATTGTCTCTTTGTATTTAGGTCCCAGTGTCTCCCAGATGGGGACCTCACTTAGCTTCCACCCATCTCTCCATGAGGCCCTGGTCCTGTTACCTGCTCTGGTCATTGTCAGCCATCAGGTATGCTGTTCTATGTCTCGGAGGCCCGGGCAGTGCCAGTCTCCACCTCATCTCGCTGGACGTTTTACCAGGTTGTTCTTTTTCTGGGTAGCACCCACCACAGCACTCCTTAACTATCCTTCCACCACCGTCAGCTGCTCCCAACCAAGGAGCTTCCACCTTCTTCCGCTCGGGCCCAGGCCGTGGCCAGAGAAAGGCTGGATGAGGGAAGTGGCTTCCAACTAACATTTTCTGGACTCTGTGATTCAGTCTCCCCACTTCTATTTTCTGTGCAGCCCGGAAGATGAAATGGCTTGCTAAGGTCACACCATGAGACTGGCAGAATGCAGGCTTTAGAATGTGTTGCCCCCAAGTAGAATGTGACTTCTACCCTTGAGAAGGTAAAGGCCTTCACTGCCGAGTGACACTCCTGTGTCCTCGGTGTATAGCACAAGGCCCAGCATGTTGTAGGAACCTGATCAATAGTGGTGAACAGATGAACGAGTCTTGCTGAAGACCTGTTTTGGAGCCAGTCTCTCTGCCCTTAGCTCTGGGAACAGGGCCAAGATAAGGCTGACCGATGTGGTTCCTTCTCTTACGGAGCTTAGAGATAAACAAGGACTTAGACCTAAAGCAAATTATCATGGGAGGTTGATGAAATAATTACAACTATCCGGCCCTTTACAGACAAGAGGACGGGAGCTAGGCAAGCCTCGGAGCTGCCCACTGGAGGGAGGTGGGCCAATTCCAAGCCCACCTGTTCCCTCCTGATATCTTGTTTCAGAGAGTTGGGCTCTGTCATCTCGGCTAAGGGTGAGGCCAAGGCCTGCTTGAGGGAAGGCAGTGACCTCAGTTTCTAAGAGGCAGGAGCCCTGCCAGACTGTGTCACACCTACAGTGGGGCTGTCTCTTCCTGGAGTCCTGGGCCAGGTAGAGATGGGCCAGATAGAAAGGCTCCACCCATCAGCTATATACTGTGTTCCCTAAGCACCCCCCTACTCCCGCCTCCCCCCCCCCCCCCCCCGACCTCTGCACTGTCAGGCTCTGCCCAGGATGTTCTTTCTGCCTGGGGTGGCCATTTCTGCCTTTCATTCCCTGTCAAAATCCTTTCCACCCTTCAAGGTGAAGTTTAAATACCACCTCCTTCAGGGAGTCTGCCCTGATTACCACCCCTATGTCCTCATCCAGGAGGAAGTGATGGCTCTATCTTCTGGCCTCACATAGTTCTCAGTCTCTCCCTCCCTTATTGCAAAGACAGAAGCAAATGATGGGTTCCTTGGTGTGTGTTAGAGCATTCATCCATTTATTCCCCAACTGTTTATTGAGCACCTACTATGGGCCAGGGGTTGTAGGCAAGGTCTCTGCTTTCATAAAATTTGCTTTCTGATAGGAGAATCAGAAAAAAAAGCAAGTAAACAAATGAAATATTTTCAGGTTGATAAAGGCTAATGAAAAGCACGATAAAGGGTTTTGGGTGGGGTGTGCGTACAACAGGTTAGACGGGTCCATCAGGGACAGCTGCTGAGGAGGTGAAATGTGAGCTGAGTTATGAATGACGAGAAGCAGCCAGCTATGGGAAGAGCTGGAAGAAGGGCATTCCAGGTCGCGGGAGGACAGGTGCCAAGACCCCGAGGCAAGGAAAAGCTTAGTGTGTTAGAGAAGCAAGAAGAAGCATAGTGTTGTGGACATGGGTGTGTGTGTGTGTAGGGGGTGTGGGAAGAAGGAGGGATGAGAGAGGAGGCAGGACCCAGGTCAGATCCGGCTTTGGGGGCCATGGTGAGCCTCTCGGGGTTTCCTAGACCTAGAAAGCCCCTGGGCAGTGTCAGGCAGGGGAGAGGTGAGGACTGACTGAGGTTCATTCATTCATTCATTCATTCACTCAGTGATGACTCATGCCTCCCTGTGACAGAGCATTCGGTGCTGAGAACACGGGAGGACTGGAGATGCTGTCTGCCCTCTGGATGTGTTTGTGGACTGGAGGTGCCTCCCCTGAATTCATTCCACCTACAAGGTCTGCCTTTCGTCCTTGCTGATTCACTTATCTGATGGCAGGTTCCTCGCGAGAGAGTGAGCTGTGAGCCCGGCTGCGCTACCGGGAGCATGTTAGAAATGCAGACCCCGGGCCCACTCAGACCCGCCGGATCGGAATCTGAACCCCAGCTGATGTGTAGTCCCATGAAAGCTGGAGGAGGACTGGCCCAGAAGTAATCAAGTTGGTAACAGACTCTTACTAACCAAGCTGAGAAGGCAGGAATGAGTCAGACACCAGCTCAACAATGCACAGCGGGGGCTAGTAACCGCTTACATCACTGCTTCTCCAAACTGAAGTGCACGCACGTGTCCGGGGAGTCTTGTTACAATGCGGCTTCTGGCTCGGGGAGTTCGGAGAGGGGCCCCGAGCTCTGCGTTTCTAACAAGCTTTACGGTGACGTGTTCGCCGCTGGCCACGGAGGACAGAGCCTCGCCCGACACTCACACGGTGGCCCACTTGATTTCCATGATCACACCTGCTGTGAGATGTTCGTTTACGTTACGTGGATCAGGAAACAATTTATAGTGCTGAAAACTGAGCTGTGGAACCTCGGCTTGTTTTTCTCACCTGCAAAACGAGGCTGACGATATTACTGCCTGCGTTAGAGAATTTCTTGGAAGAGTAAATAAAACAAAATGTGTGTCATGTACTCAGCATAATGTTTGGCACACAGCAAGGGCTCGATATTTGGCAGCTTTTAAAATGTTTCTGGAACTTAAGTCCAGCTTTTCTGATTCCAAAGCGGGGATTCTTCCCACCAGGTTGGTAGAAACCAGTGAGGTTGTCCCAGCTGGAAGATGGGGTGAGCAATTAAATATTTAGCAAGAACTGAATGTGAATGGAGTCGGCAGGTGGATTCCTAAGGACAGGTGACAAGCTCACATCCTCCCTCTGAGGATATTTGTGTGTTTGGAGCTGGTGACCCCTGAGAAGCTCCCCCTCTTCAGCCTGTGTTTTCTCCTCCTCTGGACCACATGCTCACAGCCTGTTTTGACAAGAGCCATGACCTCCAACTGATCACAGTTCAATTGCAGCGATCTCAGCACCTGTCCTATGCCAGGCGTGGCTTCCCCGTCGCCATTGAAATCAAGAGGCCGTCTCCGAGAGCAGGTCATGGCTCCTTCAGGCTTAGTTGATGAGTGACTATCACTGTCCCAGAGGGAAAAAACACACAACAAAACTCTTGAGGTTGACATCCACAGATTATGACCACAGGGTCCCTGCCTACTTTCTCAGCCTCCATTTGGATCCCTTCGCCCCGTCCGTCCACCGCCTGCTCACTCCCGTCATTCCCCTAATGCTTCATGTCTTTGTTTGGGAAATGCTCACCTGCATACCTGGTCGCCTGGCAACCTCCTAAAGTCACGTCCTTGGCACATATGATCTGTGCCAAGACTGTTGTAGACACTGAGAACACAGCGATGAAGGCAAGGTTCACCGTCCCCGCCCTCGTGGAGATGACATCTTATTTGGGGGAAACAGACAATATGCAATACACAAATAAATAAGCAAGGTACTGCCAGACGGTGGCCATGCATACAGGAGGAAAGGGGTGACGTGACAGAGATCGTTGGGGTGTCTGTGGGGTGGCCGCAGGAAATGATGAGATGGGGAAGAACTCCTTGGGGAGGGCGTGTAGCTGTGCTGACTGATGCTGAGGAGCTGGCCAGGTGGGGGGATGGGGAAAGTTCATTCCAGACAGGAAGGAAGAGAGGACAACCAGGAACAGAATGAAGGACATGAGGCCAAGGCAAGGGAGGAGGGCTGGAGAGCTGTGAGCTGAGCTGGAGAGGCTGACCCCCTGCCACCCCACAGTGCTTTCCGTGTTGGGGTGTAATCTGGGCACCAGGGACCGGGCTTTTTCGTGCCTATAGTCTCAGAACAGAACCTGGCTTGTAGTCAGGACTCCCTAAGTCAGCGGTTCTCAACCTGTGGGTCGCGACCCCCTTGGTGGTCGAACGACCCTTTCACAGGGGTCGCCTAAGACCATCCTTCATATCAGATATTTACATTACAATTCATAACAGTAGCAACATTTCAGTTATGAAGTAGCAATGAAAATAATTTTATGGTTGGGTCACAACATGAGGAACTGTATTTAAAGGGCCAGAAGGTTGAGAACCACTGCCCTAAGTGTTGATCGAATAGGCCAATGTGAGACAGAGATGGAGAGTGTGGGGATGAAGTCTGGGTGATGCAGCTCGTCCAAGGCGGTCTTTGCAGAGTCAGTGCCCTCAATACACGTTTCCCCGCTAATTCTGGTGGTACCTGGGCCGATGACCCAACCCAAAAACAGCTCCAGGAGCAGCCCTGCCTCCGGTTGAGAGAAACAGATCACCTCTCGGTGTTCTGAAAAGGAACGTGAGCGGTTGATCAAGACGCAATCAATTTCAAAATAGAAACTGGAACTGAGTACAAATGGCCTGAGAGGAAGAACAGAGACACGGCCTCCCCAAGAAACCGAACAGGAGGGCAGACAATGAGCACTGGCAGAGAGGGGATCTGACAGCCGCAATCGCTGGAGGGAAGTCAGGCCCAACCGGAGCAGCGCCAGCAGCAGGGTCTGAGTCGCCCTGAATGAACTAGCCACACTCGGCCTTCCCTGCCCACCCAGTGAAAACCATTCCCTCAAATCCTGTTCTATTTCAGGAAACGGCTGCTGCGGCATAGGAAGTCCTGCACTTTCCACATGAGGACCAAGAGTCAGGTCTGGGCCGTGGGTGCTCACACGGCGGGTGCCTCGGCCTATTGTGCTGCTCACATAATAAGCTGGGTACAGTGTACCCTGGGGGTTAAGCAGACTTCCTTTCCAGGCAGGGAAAGGCTGAACTCCAGCCTTGTCACCATAAAACATGGATTTCAGTCCCTCAAGGAGCCTTAAACTATTCCTGTGCCCCCTCCAAAGGAAAGAGGGAACATCGGCCAGATTCCATGACCTGTCATGTCCCTTTCGCTCCCTCCTGTCCTGGGAGAGGAACTTTGAAAGCCCGGCCTCACCTTCCCAGAGAAGCCACAGGTGCGAGGGTCCGGATGTGCACCTTCTTTGCAGGCTGATGGCTCCTGTAACTACCCTGGGCCGCTGCTGAACCCTGCTCTGGGGAGGATTGGGGGCAGGCCAATGGCAGGTGACCTCGGTGGGGAGAGCACTTTTCCCTCCTCTCTGTCCTGGTCTGATGGAAGTGTTACAGTCACTATGCCCACAACTGAGAGTTTTCATAGGACAGAGTCTTTATGGGGTGGGGCTGGGTGTCCCCCTGAATCCCTTATTGTAGCAGGTTGTCTAAGGATCCTATTTAAGTTCTCGGATGTTCAGTAGTCTCTACAAACTTTCTAGGTTTTATCTGGGATCTTAGTAGATATTTCTATTGCAAGAACTTCTATAGCACATGGACAAGGAGTGGTTGGAGAAAGCAGAAAAAAAGGAAACATTTTGAGCTGGGCTGGTGAGAGGGATCCCCGTTCTGCCAGTTTGGGAAGGATTTTGGTTTATTCTCATCCAAAATAAAGTGGATCAAGCCTGGTCTTCAGTCACAGTGAAGAGGAAATTTAAGACTTTCCAGGGGTGCTGGTTTAAGGCTCTGCGGCCCAGTCTCACCGAACACACTTCGGGGTGGGTACCGGCTGTGCATTCACTTGCTGTGCGCCCTTGGACAAGTCGCCACCTGTCTCTGGGCCCCAGCTTCCTCTGGAAAAGGAGAGGGCTGGGTTGGATCATGATTTCTTTAAACCTGTGACTAATTATCACAAATTAAAAACAATTAAATCACAGAGTAGAAAATTGGGCACAGTTTAATCCTCCCGATTAAGGACAGGTGAACGTCTCCGAGTGGCGTTAATCTATCTCTAATTCCTTTAAACACCTGGTCTCACCTTTTTACAGTAGTGGTTCTCAACCTTGGATGCACATTAGACTCACCTGGGAATCTTTTTAAAATCCTGATTTCTGGGCCTCATCCTCCGGAAATTCTGTTTCTTTGTTACTAATGTTGTGGCCCCACCTCATAACAAAGAAACAGAATTTCCGGAGAATGAGGCCCAGAAATCAGGATTTTAAAAAGATTCCCAGGTGATTCTAATGTGCAGCCAAGGTTGAGAACCACTGTTTACAGCATGAGAGCAGACTCAGGCTCAGCCCTCCTTAGACGGTCTGTCTCTACCGAGATAAGGATTTAATCAGATTGTTTTGTTTTCATTTTATTTATTCTTATGGTTACCTTTCTATGACAAGTCATCCTGGTTTCCCATTTACGGCAGTGATGTAGTGTTTTTTCTTACATGTGTGTCTGTAGATGAGAACATCTAAAGCAGCTGTGGGCAAACTACGGCCCGCGGGCTGGATCCGGCCCGTTTAAAATGAATAAAACTAAAAAAAAAAAAAAAAGACCGTACCCTTTTATGTAATGATGTTTACTTTGAATTTATATTAGTTCACACAAACACTCCATCCATGCTCTTGTTCCGGCCCTCCAGTCCAGTTTAAGAACCCATTGTGGCCCTCGAGTCAAAAAGTTTGCCCACCCCTGATCTAAAGAAACCTATGAAGGTGGTATTGGCATATGGCAAAACTGTGAGGTCGGTACATGCACGCTGGGAAACCCTGGTCTGGATGACCTGCAAGTATGGCTGTGGTGTTGTTTGTTTTTTGGCTTTTTTTTTTTTAACATAAAATAATTGGCTCTTGACATCTTAAATCCTCCCTGAAGAAAGGAAAAGTTTAAATAATGAATGACTACATCAATTTACCTTTTACTTTCAGTTTTCCTTGTTTCCAAATCTCATTGGCTCTTTGCTTGGAGTATTTTTAAATTGACTGGCTGTTTGATTCAAATTATGTATTTAAAAAGTTTTGGCGCGGGCTCCAGGCCTGGTGTGTTTGCTGGGCTGGAGTCTGGGCGTGCCACCAAGCTGCTTTGGCTGGGTGACAGTTCAAACACAGCCAAACAGCTGGTCCTGCCGGGAGAGTCATCGGTGGGCAGATCCCACAAACACAGAGTCCTGGGCCCTGCAGGGGATCTGAGGGGCTGGGTGGCGAACTCAGGTCCAAGGGAGGCCATCGGACTCAGGGGAGCCATCGCTGATCCCCCCCCACCCCCCACCTCCGCTTTCTACTTCCTCCTCCCCAGGCGCTGTCGTGGGCTCTGACTTCAGTGCTCACTGGGCACTGCTGCCTCTGGAAGCGGAGTCAGTGGGTCAGGAAGACTGGGCTTTCTCATCGGTCCGCCTCACACTGCAGGCAAAGGCTTGACTTCACCGGGGAGGGACCGAGTATTTGAGACCCTTTCAGGCAGGGCCATGCCTGCCCCTCAGCCCAATTCCAGCCACGTGGTTTCATTTATTAGCTTTTTCTGAGGGCAACAGAGCATCACGGGCAAGGTAAACGGGAGCAGATTAGTGCACTGTACTGAAAACTTTCCAGTGGCTCCAGCAGCACAAATAGTTACTACGGAAAGAATAGAGCGAGAGACTCCGCAGGGCTGCTGTGGTGATGAGCGGAATCGCATGGAGAGAGCACCACAGCTGCGTCCGCTCATCGGCGGCCCTCCACGAACAATAGCAGGATTCCTGTTCTACGCCTCCCGCTGGAAGTGGTCCTCGTGGGTCTCAGCATATGTTTGTTGAATGAGCAAACGATGGAACTGGCCGGCTTAGAGGGAGAAGCTAGAGGTGTCCACGCTGAAGACGTGAGCTGCTGACTGAGGGCCCTGCTGCTCCCATCACATATCAACATAGAAATGAAAGTGAGCCCAGAGACAAGCTTCAGGTCTGCACCATCAGCCCGGCGGATGACCGCCAGGCAGGGGGGCTTTGAGGGGCCAGACCCTGCAGAATGGCTTGCTATTTACCCTCCCCTTTCCACACAATTGATTTTAAAGTGAGAATATGCCTCCAATTAAGCCACCAGAGGGTTGCAGCCGCCCTGTAATAGGCGGTAGCTGTGAGCAGTGGAGCAGGTGGGCGTGTCCTCCCTGGCAAAGGCTTCCAGAGTTTTTGAGGTTTGGCAGGAAGATCCAAGGAGTCTGCTCCTGACTCAGCAGAATATTGAGGAGGAGATGAGGCTCCGAGTCTGTCTTCTGTTAAGAGTTTCTTTTTCTCCTCTCCTGACCTCAGGGTGTGATAAAGATAACCTGCCAGAACCCGGAACCTCACTCAGACTGATGAGAGGAGAGGAGCGGCAGGCGGCAGATAGGCCGTGATCAGAAGAATGATGAGAGCAGCATCCACGCGACAGTCTCTGTCTGGCCATCTGGATGCTGCTGGACTCCCAACGGCGTAGATGTACTTGGGGTCAGTAAACCTCCTAAAGTTCCCCAGCCAAACGGTCTCTACATTCGAGGTAGCTTAGGATCAGGGTCCGCAAGGTGCAGGGGTCTCGGTTAGAGGTCACCGCTGGCCAGGCGCGCCGTCGAGGGGGTCTAGGTGAGCTACGAGAGGCACTGTTGGCAGTGGAGGGCTCACTGCGTGCCAGGCAGTACACGTAGCCCTTTATGTGGGTCATCCCCGCCAATCCTCCGCCAGCCCCGCGGCGCATGGTCGTAAAGGTCCACTATTTATGGTCCCAGGCAGCGTGCCCACTCCCCGAGAGCCCTGGCTGCCTTTGGGAGTTCTCTCGCTCAGTGTTTATGGTCTCGACGGACCGGTAAATCAGACGTCTTCCTCTCTCGCTATAGTGCTTGGAGGTTTCTTCAAACCACACTAGTGAGGCAGGGAAGGTTCGGCTGGAACTTCTTCTTTCCGGGACTTGGAATCCTGAGCTTATCAGTGGAGAGCAGAAATCCTCGGGACTTGATTATAGCTCCAGTTCTGGGCCCGGCTGTCAGGTAACGTCTGCTGTCTGCTCTGCGCTCATCCTAAACCTTCTCCTCTGCCCCCTTTTGTGAGCTGAGCTGGCCCACATCCTGCAGTCCATTTCCTTTAGCCAGAGCCTTCCAGGGGCCCTGAATTCTGTCTGCAGAGCCCGGGAACCTAACTCTAATGGAACCAAAGCCTCTGTGCCCTCCAGGCCCGAGTTTCAAAGAGGCCGTGTGTCTGCCAGTCTGAGAATGTACGATTCTAAAATGATCTGGTTAATGCCTTCTCTGTGTTGAGAGCTGCGCAGAGTTCACACCTGCAATTCCAGGCAGCTTGAGCCGTCAGCTGAGTCAGCAGTAGGCTGTGTGAGCTCAGCTGACAGCACATCCCTCGCTCCCGCTGGCCTCTCCCTGTGGGCTCCACATGGAAGGTCCTGCCAGCCTCCTCCCTGTGCTCGCCCATAAGACCTGGGGTTCACCATCCCCTGGAACAATGCGCAGACCACACCGGGGAAAGCTGAAATTGAGCGACAAGTTTTTGCCCCATCAATGGTCCCTGGGGTGCCCAAGGGTGGTCCAGCCACTAAGCAGCAATGAGCAGAGCCTCCTGGCAGCTTTGAGAAATGCTTCATAACCTACTTGGAGTGTGAAAGTTTATACATGTTCCTCCATGTTGCCATTAGGCAGATATAAACAGACTAGAGGCCGGTGCACAAAATTTGTGCATGGGAAGAGTCCCTAGGCCTGGCTGGCGGTCAGGGCCAATCAGGGCCTTCTGGCTGCTGGCCGGGCCTTCCTTCATTCCACGTCACCCCCTGGTGGTCAGCTCACATTATAGTGAGCGATTGACCTCCTGGTTTCCCAGTCGAACTCCTGAGGGGACAATTTGCATATTAGGCTTTTATATATATAGATATTTATGAATGGTATGGACACACTTTTTCCCCCATTTGAAACTCAGTAAAGCTATTTTTATTTTGAACAAAAATTTAGTCCAGTTGTTCCTGAGTTACCCTTTGCCAAATAATATCGCTTCCCTCAAGTGAACCTATATGCTTCTTCTATATGGGAGCTTTGATCTGGGCACAGTGGCTAGTGCACGAGTTTTCAAACATTTTCTTTAGCATTGGAATCAGTTTTTCAATTACAGTTTATGTGGGACTATAGTACACAAAACAGATAAGATGGAGCTGCTCTGTTGAAGTCACCCCTGCCCTGTGACATCCCTCTCCATCCCCCTACCAGGGTCCCTGAGCCAGCTCTGACGAAGCACAGAAATTGAGGAAAGATTGGAAAACTGCTGATCCAGCAGTTAATTTGAACAGAATTGGATTCAGTGGACATGGGGTTGGGCAAGGTCTGAGCTAGAAGGCTTGCACTGCTCCTCTCTCTCTCCTTCTTTGTTTTGTCCTCTTGCCCTCACCCATCACCCTCTGCCCCCCCCCCCCCCCCCCCCACCAAGATATGGCTGAAGGTGGTTGCAGAGAGATGAAAAAAGGCAGAAAGGTGGGAGAGTGATGGAGAACTCATCTGGGCAACAGAGTTGCTCCCAGCAAAGTACTTGGGATGCCTCAGATTTACAGGAACTGGTGGGAAGAGTAAAGAAGTCACTGAATAGGTATGTGAGCAGCTAAAAGACAGCCAAGGAAACGGGCCACATGCTGAGCTGTCTGCCGCCCGGGGCATTTAGGTGGTGCCAGCTTCCTGGGAGCACTGTGGACACAGCAGAAGGGCTTTTGTACCAGCAGGGAAGCTGGTTGAGTTCTTTTGCTGTGTGTCTGTCCTGCTTGCCGTGGTGCTAAGGGTTTTGGACCCCTCTCTAAGGAATATACTCATTATAGGAGCCTCTGAGTTAGCGTTTGGGGCTGTGGAAGCCAGACACCGGTCAAGTTGAAGTGTATATGGCTCTATGGTTTGCCAAGTGCTTTTGTGCACATGACCTCAAGGTTCCTCTGAGGTGTGCTGGGAAGGTGTGTGTGAGGAAGGTGACACAGAGCCTGATGTCCCAGACACTGCTGATGTCACCACCGTGTAGAGGAAGCAGGGCATGAATGAGGTGGGAAGAGAAACACGGAACAGACAGGCTAATTGCCAGGTATTCTGGGTTTGGGCTCCCACATATGCCCGGCCCCCAGGCAGGATGGTGGTGTTGTGCATTCCATTCCCGATAGGTCAGACTGGCTTTGTGTTAAGTTTCCTGGATCGTGCCACTCAAATGTGTCATGTGTACTTGGTTGTCATAGCACGTTGCTCAAAGAGGATGATCTTTCAGGCCAAAGGTCACATGCTGGCTGCCCGCGCAAGCTGTGCTAGCCCCAGATGAGTTTTGTTTGGTCTGCATCAGGTTTAAAATTTTGAATTGGTTGCTAACGTTTAAAAATTGGAAGCTCTCTGCATTTCTGGTTGTCCTGAAAAAAATTTGGAGGATATGACAACATTGGTTTTTGCAACTGCCCAGTTCTGAGTCATGGGTTCATCACAGACCCGAGCCAGCCTGCTTCGCTTCTCTGTATTAACTCCATGGCCCCATGTGCACTTGACTTTGAGACCCGTGGCCTAGGCTGCTGTTTTGTGTAACTTGCCATGTGGAAAAGGGGTTGGCAAACTACAGCTTGGGGGCCAAATCTGGTCCTTGTCCTGTTTATATAAATAAAGTTTTATTGGAACACAGCTACATCCATTGTTGACATATGGTCCATGGTTGCTTCCACACTTCACAAAGTGCAGTAGTTGCTAGAGAGACCATATTGTCTGCAATTCCTAAAATATTTGCTCTCTGGCCCTCTGTAGAAAAAGTTGATTCTTGCTGGAGACTGTAGTCAGAGGGCTGACTTTTCACTACAAAATGGCCCATCCAACTGTTTTCTAAATAAAAGTTTTTTTTCCTCTTGGAGGAATTCTACTTCATTTTCATGCTCTCGGGGCCTATTTATAACCTACCCAACTGAGAGGGGAAGTGAGTGACCAATTGTTCCCTGGGCCTGAGTTATTACGAGGTCATACAATGTCAGTTTCGGTGGTCAGGGCGCTCAGGCAGTTGGCTTCCTTTCATGTTTCCCTTGCCGGCCCTGTCCGTGGGGAAATACCTGGACTTATTGGCATCCTGCTTTTCTGTGGACTCTACCTCTAATCCACAGGGATTCGCATTGCTGTTGTTATTGTCGTTTATGAGAACAATATCTCACACGTGTGCAGTGGAAGTGGCTGACTCACAGTATCCCTGTACGTCTTCTCACGTTCTCTTCCCAAGACTATCCTGCAAGGCCGGTTGACTGCCCCTGGAACGGCTCTTCTTCCTCCCATCTTCCTTGCTGTGGGGCCTCGCTCTGGGCAGTGACTGAACATGCCAGACTCTTGCTTTTCTAGCTTCCATAGCGGCTGGGGTGACCACATGACCCTATTTTGGCTAATGATAGATAGGGGAGTCTTCTGGGAGGCATCTAGGGAATGTTTTCCTTCCTCATAAGAAAGCATTATGTTCAAGAGAGTTTCCGTGTCTCTCCCTTTTGTTTCCATGTGGCTTTGTGAGGATGTGATGGTTGGAGCTTTGCAGCCATCTTGGGACATGAGGTGAGGTGTCAATGATATCCGGAGGATATTGGGAGCGGGGAGGAGAAAATTCTGAGTTCCTTGGGACATCTGTGAGCCTGGAGCCATTGCCCTTCAGATGGCTTTTGTTATGGGAGATGCTAAGGAAACTTTCTTATTAAAGCCACTGTGGGTCAGGTATTCTGCTCTTTTATGGCCCAAAATATCTTATTTCAAATTACATAATTTAAAAATTGTAACAGTTCTTACTATGGGTTAGGTACTGTTCCGAGTGCCTTCCAAATAGTAACTCATTTAGTCTTCATAATGACACTAGAAAGTAGGTA
Organism: Myotis lucifugus; assembly: GCF_000147115.1. Taxonomy (NCBI): domain Eukaryota; kingdom Metazoa; phylum Chordata; class Mammalia; order Chiroptera; family Vespertilionidae; genus Myotis; species Myotis lucifugus. Next base: position 683,696 of record NW_005871250.1, read on the forward strand.
TCATTATCCCGATTTTATAGAAGCGAAAAGTGACATTCAATAAATGCTAATACTGTATGAGGTCACATGCCTGGTAAGAGGCAGAGCTAGGATTTAACCCTGGGGCATTCTGGCTCCAGAGGGCCATGCGCTTACTCACTGTACTGGACTCCCTCTCTAGAAGAGAGGAAATGGTTGGCTCCATGTCACATGACATAAGTTGTCTCACAGCACCTGGTGCCTCCCTAAGCCTAGGACAGGCACTGGAGTGGTCTGTGCACTGTCCCTCCCTCTCCTTGCCAGACAATGAGCTCTCCATCACTCTCCATATTCATTACTCTTGAGCTGGGCACAGTCCTATATTGTAGTGGGTGCTCAATCCTACGACTAGATTTCAAACCTCTTTGCTACTCTCCTGCTGCTCCTCCTTCCTTCCTCCTGGCTGCATGCATCAAACCACTGCCAGCCTGGGTGAGCTCAGGAGGAGCGGGTAGCCAGGCTGTACCCTGTGCCTTGTATCTTACTGAGGGACATTGCATAGTGGCCACAAGTATGGAGTTTGAAGTCAGGCAGCGTGAAGATTAATTGTGGCTCTGCAACTTCTAGCTGTGTTATCCTGGGAAAATCCCCTCCCCTCTCTGAGCCTCAGTGTGCTCTTCTGTAAAATGCAGTAATAATGACCTACGCAATGAGGTAATTTTGAGTATTAAATTGATAGGCATATAAAATGCTTCACAAAGTCCCTGTCACCAAGTCCTCGCTTAGTAAATGGTAAATACAGTTATTAGTGAGGCTGCTTTTTTATTCTTACTGTCACTATGCTTGAGGCTGCTTGTGGGTTAAATGTCTTGGGACCCTCTATTCTGTTTGAGGTGGGCCAGAAGTCCTGGGAGTGCGGCAGGGACTCACTGTGAGAGGGATGGCCCAGGAGTCAGGAGAGCGAGCTCAGCGGCTCCCTCTCTCTCTGGGCTCCTGTTTCCCCACCTGGCAAATGCATGTGGTGGCTGAGATGACCCTAAGCTTTCCCAGCTGGGACAGGCCCCCCTGCAAGACACACAGGCCTCCATTCTTTCTGGGGCTCTGCACAGCCCAGGAGCAGTACCATCCCTCAGGACCCTGGTTCAGTTTTCTCCCAAATTGACCAAGGTTCCTATCCCATCAGCCACCAGCCACCAGCATACCCACTGCCTGGCATGGGGTGCATGGCCAATAATTCAGAGCTGGATGAATGAATGAACTCCACTGAGTGAGTGAGTGACCTCTGAAGGTTGGGCAGATTTGGTTTCTTGTAGTATAAATATTTAGAATATGACCATGATTATAGTGTTTGGCAAGGGGAATCACTTACTCATGGTCATGGCCTGAACCTGGCCAGACTGTGAGCCAGCACCAGAATAAACTGGACTGAACTGCCAGCCTCAGAGCCAAAGGGAGACTGACTTTCCATTGACCCATGAGCCAGGTCTGGTTTTTAGAAAGAATTTTACGAACATTCCAATATCTAGCAAACCTGTCAAACCAGATGCATCCTTGCATTTGCTTCTAAAACCCTGAACTGGGACAAAATTAGACCCCAAATGATTCTTGTTTATAATATTGCACAACACATGTAAATAATACAACATATGTAAATAGCACTTGCAGGACACGTTGTGCTAAGTGCCTTAGCTCATTTATTCCTCAGTTAATCCTATGAAGTTGGTACCAGTGAGGATAAGTGAGGAAAATTCAACAGCTAAGTAATTTTTGCCAAGGTCACATGACCACTAGGAGACAGAATGGACATTGGACCGCAGGGCCATTGGGTTCCTCAGCATCAGTGACAGCGACAGTGTAGTGAGCCTGCTTACCAGGCAGTCCCCGGCTGGACATTGTGTGTGTGTGAACTCACTGGATCCCTACAACTGTCTGGAGTGCGCCATTATCACGTCCATTTGAAGATGAGGAAACAGCTTTTGAGAGATGACATAACCTGCCTGCAGTGTGGGTGGTAGAGCCCACACAAGCTGCCCCCATAGGATGGCAGGGCACAGAGAGGGAGGGCCTTTACCAAGGTCATGTGACTCTGAACTGAGGCCGGGCTTCATTGAAGACCTTTTCCATTCACCGCTGGGAGGGTGTTGCCATAGGGCTGGTCCACATGTCCCTTGCCCTGGTGACAGGAAAGAGCTCCGTGGGTTAGAGTACATGCTCTGGAGTCACAGACTCCAAATCACAGCTCCACACTAACTCACTAGGCCACCTTGGAAAAGTCCCCTTTTCTCCCTGAGTTTCTGTTTCCCCTTCTGCAAAATGGGGCGGTAACCGTGGCTGCCTCCCGGGGCTGCTGGAGGAGCAATGAGAGAACACACTTTAAGAGTCTGGCTCAATGACGGCAGCACAGTGAACACGGAGTAGCTCTTATTGTTATTGGAGTGATCCACCAGCTGAGAGAGGTTTAAGAACCACTGCTCCACTGCTCTGTATAGAGAAGCCCTGAAATATCCTTCACAGCCTCTACCAGAGACACACGTGCTCTTGGGACACACACACATGCACCTGCACACCTGGACATAACACATGAGTGACACACACATGTACACACACGTGCACACATTCATATGCACGCACATGCATGTAGACACTATATGTGGCACATATACACTCACACATGCATACACATACAACACACAATACATCTATGGTTATATATGCTCGCACGTGTTTGCATGCACCCACACAAGTGCTCACACACACATTGCATATGCACATGCCCTCCCCTTCTTTGCCTAACTAACACCTGCTCATCCTCAGCTCTCATCCTAAAGGTCACAGCCTCAGGGCTGCTGCCCTGACCTCCAGGTGACCCCAGGTCACTCAGGCTGTGTTCTCTTGGCCCCTAGCACTTTTCCTCCTCTGTTTACATGACAATTGTCATTGAATAATCGTGTAATAAGCTGCTTAGTTCTGTATTTCCTGCTAGAATATTAGCTCTGCAGAGGGCAGGAGAAAAATATATTCTCCACTGACCCAAAGCACCTAAGACAACCTGGCACACAGCAGGCCTTTGCCATGGACTGAACAGAAGCAGCGGTCCCTTTTTCATGCAGCGTGGGGAATAAGCTCATTCAGAGTGGGGCTACCTCAGGTAAGGCTTTTGGCCTTGGGGTCTGTGATGGTTTGTAGACTCACCCTGAGAGATCCAAGCCTCCGAATGCTGTGGAAGTTGGCAAGAAAGAAGTCCAACTCTTAGTCACCAGGAAAACAAGTGCTGGTGGTGGCTGGAATGTCTAATAGGCCTGAAGCACTTCTCCCTCCGCCTTCCCCAGGGAGGTTAGGGGACACCAACAGCTGCTACAAGTAATAAGGTTGAGGAGTCATTGCCTGGGCTGGGACTGTGTTCTTTCTCTCATCCAGATAATGCAGTGAGCAGGCCCCATTAGACAGAGAGGGCAGGGAGGGTGGCCTGATGGAAATGGGAAACTGCAGGGCGGTGAACAGCAGGCGACCCGGGTTAGACTACACAGGGTCCCGGCCTGCGACGGTTTCACAGAGCGATTTTTGGACTTCGCCATGGTGTGAAGGCAATATGCATCCAGTAGAAACCGTACTTTGAATTTTGAACTTTGGTCTTTTCCTGGGCTAGCAGTATGTGGTACCATACCCTCCCCTGACGCTGGGCAGCGACCGCCCCGCCATCACGAGGGTAAACAGCTGATTCTTGGCAGTGTACCGCTGTGTTGCCAGCATTGTTTTGGATATTGTGTTTTGGTTTTGCATCCCATCATGTCTGCAAAACACCCGTCCGTGTCTCCTGCTTCTGGTGTGAGTGAGAAGATGGCAATTACAGATGCTTCTTGACTTACGATAGGGTTATGTCCCAGTAATGACAGTGTTCTGAGCACGTTTAAGGGAGGTTATCAGCTATGATGTTCAGCAGGTTAGGTGTAGCAAATGCATTTCTGACTTACCATGGACTTATGGAAACTTAACCCCATTATAAATTGAGGAGCACCTGTAATTTATTTTCCTTCATTTATTTACTTAAGGAATAGTTCTGGGCACCTTCTAGCTGCTGGGGATACAGGAGAAATGGGATCTGCATAGTCCTTGACCTCTACGTGCTCATGTCTGCTGGAGCGATGGAAAGGACACAGGCAATCAAAATGCTCCAATGGGGACGTGCAGAAGGCGAGGTCAGGGGGTGGGGACGTGGATGGCTTCTGGAGAGGAGGTGTCTAAGCTAAGACCTGGAGAATGAGCGGCCGTTGGACAGGCTAGGAGGAAGGGAAAGGGGACCTGAAAGGGGAAGAGTTTGTGGGTGAGCCCCAAGGGGGAGAGATGGCAGGAGTTCAGCGTGGAAGCTGCTGTGTGTCTGGATGGAGGGGCATGGAGGGAGGGCAGGGTCCAGTGGGATGCATAGCTCGTCCAAGTGGCCCCTGGAGCACCACCCCCAGGATAATGGCAGATGGATCCCAGGACGGAAGTACTCACAGGCTGAGAGAGGACCTTCCCTCAGTGACCTGGAGGTGTGTCTGAGGCTGGTGGGGAGGGTAGGCGGGCTGGCGCCTTTAGGAGCAGGGAGCTCCTCCACACCGGAGTGTAGGGAGGAGGGAGAGGAGGTGTCACTCACTGCTGTGAGGCCATCACCCTCGGGCCTGTGTTCTCTCCTGGACAGGGAGGCCCTGGTGACCTCTCACACACTTCCCAGCAGCTGCTCCTGAGCTCTGGTGGCTGGAGCAGCTGTGTGCTCCCGCGTCTCCCACAGGCCACTGCGTGTCCTGCCTGGTGTTTGTCCCCACGGCACCCTCTGTCCTGCAGAATCCACCCTGGCCACCCCGCCTCCTTTTCTCTGTCACTATCCAGAAGCTGTCACCACAGCAACTCATGTCCCATTAATGGGAACGTGATGGTGGTGATGATACCACGTCTTCACTGTCTTCCTGTGCCCTTCTCTATGTGCACCTGCCTTCTCTCTCTTCCTCAAGCGCACAGAGCTTTCTTACCGAGAATTCTTTGCCTCTTCCTTCCCTCCCACCTCTGCCTGACTGATTCTCATCACTCAGTTCCAAGCTAAGCATGATTTCTTCAGAGAAGCCTTCCTGAGGGTCCACACTCTCTATTCACACTCTGTATGTTTCCTTCCCACACTTGTCGCAGCGGAATTTCACCCAGTGTTGTGTGATCACTGAATGCCCACGCCCCCTGTAAGATACACGCAGGGCAGGGGACAGATCCGACAGGCTCATTGCTGTATCTTGTCACCGGGCACTGTCCCAAGCACATATTAGGCACTGAGTGTCATTGAATGGCTAAATGACGTCTCAATGGATTTAATGCATCTCATACATATGCAAATTATTAATTATACTCAAGCCAGGCCTATAAACTTAAGCTGTTTTTCAATCACAAGCCATAGTGACATGTCCTGGTCACTAGAGGGCGATGTGAAACCATAAAGCTGGGTGGCCTCAGGGACCCCCACCCCTTTTCGAAAAGTGGAAGTTTACTGTTGAGCCACTTTCTAGTCTCTCCATCCCCTAGACTCATCGAATAAAACTTAAACATATATAGACTGTTGTGAGTGGGAAGGCTCGTCAGAGCCCGTTTGGTCCAATCCCAGACTTTGAGACCTGAGAGAGTTCCCTCTGCCTTAGTGGTGTAGACTTGGCCCCACGGTGTAGATTTGTTCCTAGCCGTGGACAACCCCTCTTTTTCAATGTTCGTGTTCTCTATTACGTAGGGCAGACCGTTGTCACTAGTCTGTCCATCCATCCAATAAATGTTTATGGATTCCCTACTATGTGCTGGGCACTGGGGTGGGTGCTGGAAATCCCCATGTACGAAACGGTCACTGTCTCACGGAGTCCACCGTCCAGCTGGGACGATGAACATCGAGGAGTGATATGCAGTTACCCACCATGATTAGTGAGAAGGCGAAGGCCAAGTTTGAGAACAGGCTATGACGGGGCCCTGATTCTTTCTCATGGTCACACCTGAAGGAAGGGCCACTTAGCAGAGAACTGGAGGCTGAGCAGCCACTGGCGAGCGACCCAAAGACCAGCTTCTGCGCACATGCCCATCGGGGCCGCCAGCTGCTGTTGGGCAAGTGTTTTCTGCTTGTCCACTGTCCTCCCATCCACATAATGGGAGAAGACTTCTGAGCCTGCTGATTAAGAGGGGCTTGTATGTTATATCCGGGGTACTCATGGGCAGATTTCTCAGTCACAGGAGGGGGTCCAACTCTTGGGTGAAAAGGGGTGTCTGCACTGATGCCTCCTCCGGGCAGCGGCCAGGGACTGACCCTCCATGCTTTGCAAGCTCTGGGGAAGCTGCATTCAGGCAAGAGGACTGCAGCCTTAAGGCCCAGCCCCCAGCCTCCCTCTGTGTGGCTCAGACTGCAGGCCTCCAGGCACGGAGCTGGTTAAGTATACAGACCCCTGGCCCACCCCAGAGATAAGGCAGGTTGGAGAAAGGCCCCAAACCTGCAGGAACACAAGCCCTCCAGGTGATTCTGATGCATATTAAAGTCTGGAAATTGTTACCCTTGACCTTTCTGTAGAAAGGACTTATGATTCAGGCTTCCAATTGGCCTTGATTTATATTCTGTTATGTGTATTCCAGAAAAGTTGGGGCTAAACTCAATTTTTGTCATTCAAATTACATCCACAATGCACATAGAGCTAAAGAGTCAACCATTTGGGATGTGAATTTTCACTCCAATGGAGTTCTGTCATGTGTGTTAATTTTCCTAATTCAGGGTCACATCTATTTGTGCTTCACCGACTAATTCATTCATTCATTCATTAGGAACACCTAGAATTCAGCTTTGTGGAAGGTGGCAGTCTTAGTTTCCAGAGGGTGGGGAGATTGGGGAAGACTTGTGTCAGGAGGCACAAAGAATTAAATTTCAAAGCCTAGGGTTAAGCTCCTCCAGGTTAAACTGTTTACTTATTGTCAGATTTATAATCACTGTCCACCTGGGACAGGTGAGCCCAGACCCAGTGTTCCCTATTTGCAGCTAAAAACCTGATGCCCTTGAGTTTGCTGTGGAGGCTACAGTTTCATGGCTCCTGCCCAGGACAGCCATCCGTGGGGTTAGGGCAGTGGACGGCAAACTGCGGGCCCTTGAGTGTGGCTCTTCCACAAAATACCAGGTGCGGGCGCACACGTTCAGTGCGATTGAAACTTTGTGGCCACACTCAAGGGGCCAAAGAGCCGCATGTGGCTTGCGAGCCACAGTTTGCCGACCACTGGGTTAGGGAACTCTCCGATCCCTTGTTCTGAGCTGGAAAAGGGGCTCAGGCGGAGATGCCTTGCGCCAGGCACATGTCTTGGCTCTTGACAAGGAATATTTCACTCAGAACTCTTATCTCCTTGATCTGTTGCTCTAGCCCTTGGCTTGTCCATCATTTTCCAATCATGGGGGCAGTTGGAGTAGGTGGCTGGGCTGTCCAAATTGACCCATTCACCTGTCATCTGTCCCAGGCTGGCCAGGGATCCCTGAGGAAGGGATAGAGAGGTGAGGAGAGAAGCGCAAAGGCTGCAGGTCTGTTCATGCGGTGGCTACTGCTGGTCATGCTGAGTCAGAAGCCCAGGATGTTAGATCCGAAAGGACAATGAATTGGATTTGGGTCCCAAAGACTCCCTATCATTTGCATGGAAGCAGAGAGAGGAGATGGCATCCAGAGGGACTGGGAAGACAAAGTAAATATAGCGTGAGCAGGAGGTCAGCATTAAAGGAAGCCACGCCCCATGAAAGGGAAGAAGGGGAAAAGGTGGGCTCCAATGCCAGAAAGAGGCCTTGGTTTTCATCATAATTGTTTACGTGGGTTTGCTGACATGTTCCCTGCATGTACACTTCAAATGTATACATGAGTGTTGTCCACGGACTCTCTGTATCCCCGCCACAGCTGTAAGACAAGCTGGTCATTTCCATGTTGCCAGTGAGGAGACCGAGGCCCAGAGACAGCAACCTCGTGGCACGGCCAAGAGGAAGCCTGGGTCTCCCCCCTCTATGCCCAGTGCCATCCTGTTAGTACTCATTCAGATGACGCTTCATGCAGGGAGCAGTTGTATAGCAGAGGAAGCTGGCTCCTCTCCGATGCTCTCTCCTTGCGGTGCCACCTTGGAACTCTGGAAGCCACCAGGTTTCCTGGGCTTTGTGGCACAGGCCTTGGAGGGGGAGGGTGCTGGCTTGCTGTGGCATGAAGATGAAGGCTGTGCTCTGGTCATTGAACCTGGTGATGCTCACAGGAAAGATCAGGAAGGAAAAGATAGCAAGATGGGGGGTGGGGGGGGGAGCGACTCAAAAGGAAGTGGACAGTTGCAAAAGCAATAAGGCATGTGCTTCAGTGTCTTATCAGGAACCGTACCCAGTTGGTCACTGGCGGAGCCTATCGGGGGAGTGGGTGGTCAGCTCGGGCCTGGAGAAGTAGTGACCACGGTGCCTGGTCCAGGAGCCCCTGCCCTTGGGGATGGAGCATGGGCCCTGGAGTCAAGTCTCTGCTACTTCTAGGTGTGTCCTTGGATGAGACAGGTAATCTCACTGGACCTTAATTCTTCATCTGTAAATTCTTCACATAATAATAATGATTGTGAAAATGAAATGAAATCATGCTTAAAAAGCACTTAACACAATAGTAGCCACTAAGTAAATACCAGTTGTGGCCGTCATGATTATATTGAATAGCATGAAGGAAGGAAATTCTATTGAATGAAGTGACCATCCCCTTGTCTCTGCTCTTGACAAATTCTTCCCTTGATTTCAACTTTCTGGGATGCCATATTACCTTTCTCACCCAAATTACTGATAATTTTTCAAGATTCTGTCCAATGAAGAAAAATTAGCCTCCTTCTAAGGATAAAGTGAAGTGACAGTGTGATTGAGGTGACAAGGCTGACACAGAGAGTGGCTCTGGCACCGCTGCTCAAACCCGGTCCCGCAGCCTGTGGGCTCAGCCACTGTTTTTGAGCAGAGAGTGACGGGCTGTCTGATGATGACAGGGAAGCACAGCCGTCGCCTCCATAGGGATGAGCTGAGGGACCCAGCCTGGCTGGGGGGCCAGGAGGCACCCTGAGACTCAGCAGTGCTGCAGGGATGCAGGGGTCTCACTGGGGGGATGCAGAGCTGGAGGCCGTGACTCCCACCGACAGTCTGAGGAATTCTCTTGGGGTCTGCCATGCAAGAATTTTAAAATCCTAGCAATTATGTATTCATTATGAATCATTAATGCAAGAGGCTCTGTTTTTACATTTAGAAGATGATAGGGGATCTCCTTTTGTTAAAAAAAATATTTTTGTATTGATTTCAGAGAGGAAGGGAGAGGGAAAGAGAGAGAAACATCAATGATGAGAGAGAATCATTGATCGGCTGCCTCCTGCACACCCCGCACTGGGGATTGAGCCCGCAACCCAGGCATCTGCCCTGACCGGTAATGAACCGTGACCTCCTGGCTCAACCACTGAGCCATGCCAACCAGGCGGGGATTTCCTTTTTAAATATACAAACACACATAAAAACAATATTAGGTCAATGAGAATAACTGTGGTTACCACGCATGGAGAAAATCAGGACCCCAGAAGTCTAATGCCTGAAGCCTGGGAGCCTGATTTGGTACCATCTTTTCTTTTTCTTTTTTATGGTAGAGAAAACTGAGGCTCAGAAATACTGAAAGGCTTGCTCAATGTCACAGAACGAGTTGGTGCCCAAGTTTAGTCATATGAAAATGTATTTCATTTCCCTCAAACCCCAAGATAACAGGAAAAGTGATACATCAAGTTTGCATTCTGGGCGACATTTGATAAATGATTCTCTGCTCTGCTGGCGGCCAGATTCTCTGATTAGAATCTTTCTGATGCTTTCCCTGTTTTTTCTCAAATTGATTTCTCTGTCTGGTCTTCCTCTGTCTCCCAGGTCCTCCGCCATGGTGAGAGGCCTTGGCTTTAGAATGAGGATTTGGGGCTGAGTCACTGGGCTCTCCTGGCTCCTGAATCATTAGGTTACATCTGACTGTGAGCTGGGCTTCGCTGGTGATGGGGCGGGACAGACCCTGGACTTCGGGTTCAGATGGGTTGGAGCTCAGCTTGGCCTCTGCTGTGGTGTGTGGCCACGAGTTTAACCCCTTCCTCCTTGGCTGCCTACCTCATGGGGTTGTTAGGAAGAGAAAAGGAGACCAAGCTTTTGGAGCTGAGATGACTCTGCCATCGACGGGGCTCCTGTGACCTTGTCAGAAGCTCCCAGGCACATGCACAGCGACTAAACCATCCTGGCGGACTCCAGAGGGCACCCAGGGCCGACCCTGCCCTGATGCAGAGCCCGGACACTGCTTGTGCTTATTTATCTCTTTCTGAGAGTGGAAAACTGCCAGTCATGCCCTGGCCAGTGTGCTCAGTGGTTAGAGAGAGTTTGATTCCCAGATGTGTCTAACCAAATGTCCAGGTACTGTGGCCTGGCCAAGTTGGCACATAAGATTAACCATCACAGTATATAAATATACGAGTGGCCCGGTGCATGTACCTCAGTGGCAGGTTCCATCCCTGGCCCCAGTCGGGATGTGTGCGGGAGGCAACCAGTCAATGTCTCTTTCACATCCATCTCTCTCTCTCTCTCTCTCTCTCTCTCTCTCTCTCTCCTTCCCTCCCTCCTATCACGCCTCCCTCCCTTCCACTCTCTCTCAAAAAATACATAGAAAAAATATCCTTGGGTGAGGATTAACAAAAAAATAATACCTGCCATTAATAAACTAATATCACATACAGGATTTTATGTTGATTTTTGCAATAATTCTCAGTAATTATTTTCATTACTGTCCTGGTGAGGAGGGAACTATAGCTGGGACCTGGGGAAGGGATCTGGCCCTGGTCATCTGGCTGGTGTGTGAGTGGTGACCTGCGACCAGCCCACAGGATCTCTGGCTCCTGGACTGGGGCCCCTCCACTGTCACTGCCTGCACTGAGCTACGGAAGTGCAAAGGGAGGACCCGACTGCCAGGGGTTTTGTCCATGAAAGGGTCCTGAGTACCTCCTTCTGTGGGTGAGAAAGAGGCCCAGAGAGAGAAGGGAATGGGCAGATCTAGGATTAATCTCTAATTAATTTCTAGCCAAATTAGGAAAATCAGCTCTTTCCATACAAGTGAAGATGTTGGTGGCAATTATAGGCTGTAATGTTCATTAGGAGCTAAATTTCTAGAATATTAGAGGGAGAGAAAGAGAGAGATTTATTTTAAGAAATTGGCCCATGTGATTGTGGAGGTTGCCAATTCCAAAATGTGCAGGGCAGGCCAGCGGATCCAGATCCAGGGCAGAGTTGACGTTGCAGCTGGAGCCGAAGGCCACCGGAGGCAGATCTCCCTCTCCCTCGGGGGAGGTCAGTCTTTTTCTATTCAGGCCTTCGACTGATTGCATGAGGCCCACCCAGGAAGGAGGGTAATCTGCTTTACTCAGGCTACTGAAACAAAGCTAACCTGATCTAACACATAACCCTCACGGCAGTATCCAGATGTGTCTAACCCAATGTCCGGGTACTGTGGGCTCGCCAAATTGGCACATAAAATTAACCATCACAATATATAAATATACTAGTGGCCCAGTGCACAGATTTGTGCACATTGAAAGGAAATTAATTAGAAGAAATATTTTAATATCACTATTTGCCCTTTCTCTATAATAGAAGTGTCAGAGATGAAAGACAATTAGTAAAATGTATATGAAAATCCTATATAATAAAGAGGTAATATGCAAATTGACTGCCATGCCCTTGCATAAGATGGCCACCCCCATGTGGTCACAAGATGGCTGCCACAAACGGCCAGCAGGGGAGGGCAGTTGTGGGCGATCAGGCCAGCAGGGGAGGGCAGTTGTGGGCGATCAGGCCAGCAGGGGAGGGCAGTTGTGGGCGATCAGACCAGCAGGGGAGGGCAGTTGGAGGCAATCGGGCCAGCAGGGGAGCAGTTAGGCATCGATCCGGCTGGCAGGGGAGTGGTTAGGGGGTGATCAGGCTGGCAGGGGAGTGGTTAGGGGCAATCAGGCAGGCAGGCAGGCAGGCGAGCCAGCAGTCCTGGATTGTGAGAGGGATGTCCAACTGCCGGTTTAGGCCCTATCCCTGTGGGCAATCGGACATCCCCTGAGTAAAAACACTTTCAGAGTGCTTGACTAATTTCCCTTGTGATGAAGTATTTACTTTAACGTCACACGCTCTTCAAACTTGGGAGAAAGCAACATATAACTGACCATGCCCAAAAATGGGTTCAGGTAGGAATATTCCTACTCTGTCTAGAGTTTGTCCTTGTGATTTATTAATAGTCACCGCAAATGCTGGCATCACGGGAAACTGTCTTTGAATTAATTTAAATGGGAGGCCAGTGTCAGACAGGGACAAATCAATTCTTAGAATCAGAACAATCTCTCCTTCTGCAGATCCTGTTAATACTTCAGCATCGATTATCTTAGGTCGCCTTCTTTTGATAATAAATGTAGTACCGTTACAAAGACCCCATTTACTATTAAGATTTCTCAGTAGCATGATGATGGCACCTACTTTCAATTTTAATTTATGACATGGCATTCCTGAAGGAGTAATACTATTAAGAAATTCAATGGGAGCTTTAGATGTATCACACATGGGCAAGTCAACGTTTATTTTTAAATTGCCAGTGCGCGGACAGTCAGTCACTTAGCCTTTTCTATATATAGATAATGTGCAGAATAACACAACTAATATTTACTGACCATTTATTATGGGCCAGGTGACATAACCTCATTGAATAATTCCTAATGCTGATTATGGTATGGTACCTGACACATAGAAGTACATGATAGTTTCAAATTTAGAAGACAATTTAGAGTAGAGGTAATGAAGGAGGGTTTTGGCATCGGGCAGACCTGAGTTCAAGTTCTAAGGCTGCCAATATCTGAGTTGGGCAAATTACTTAATCTTTCCAAGTCTCTTTCCTCATCTGTAAAACAGAATTAAAAATAGTGCTTACTTCATCAAGGTAGCAGGAGCTTGATAACTATCTACTGACAAAATGAGTGTTGAAGGAGCCTCCTGGGTTGCTATGAGAATTGAGGGAGATCATTTACCTGAAGCCCCTTCCACAGTCCCTGGCACATGGTGGGGACCCGCTGAGTTTAGCTGCCTCATCCTGTGATTGTTTTTCCTCTTGACATCTGCACACTCGGAGGCACGGCTGGCAGCTGCTGGCATCCACCTAATAAGACTCGGTAAGACGTGGCTTCCAGGAAGGTCTGGCCGCTAAAGGACAAGACAAGACAGAAATCTGTTGCCTGACTCAGAGGCTGGCTTCTCATACTTCGACGCCTTCCTCAGGGCGGCTGGTTTTCTGCTGGTCCCAGAACTCTTTTCTCAAAGCTCTGGCCAAAGCAGGGAGCATTCTCTAAAGAACCAGGAAATGGGGTCTGGAGCTGGGTGAGCTCCCCGTGCCTCTGCCAGCGCACCCTTCTCCTCTTTGCAGGCCTGCCTCTAATGGAAAATAGCTGCCTCTCCTCCTGAGGTCTGTGACCTCCCTACAAACACTCTACCCATTAGGCTAATCATTCTCATTTGTTCTAAAGCAATTTTCACTATTTATAAGGATTTCAGGGTTACCACAAATCAGCATTGTGTTAATTAATTCATTCATCAGTCAATAAGATTTTGTCATGGAATCCCAGCTCTGACACAAACTGTGTGACCTTGGTCAAGTTTTTTAATCTCTCTTCTATGCCTCAGTTTCTTCATCTGTAAAATGGGGATGATATTAGAATCCACTCAAAAGGCCTATTATGACATTTGAATGCATTAATCTATGTAAAGCATGTAAAAACATGCCTGACCCCTAGTAAGTGCTAAATAAATAGTAGCTATTACTATTATTATTATTACTACTGCTATTCTTCCTCTACCTTGTGCCAGGGACTCTACTGGGCATTGGGAAACAGCAGTGGACACAACACGGTCCATCTCTGCCTTTGTGATGTTTATATACTTGTGACCAGGTGGGAAAAATAAGTAACAGGTAAAAATAAAAATAAAAAACCAGCCCACAGGTGTGATTATAAACTGTGATGAGAGTTCTGAAGAAGTCCAACAGGAAACTTTGATGGAGACGCACAGTGGGCTGGGGGAAGGACTTAGAGGGACAGGCCATGGAAGATGTCACTGACCTGCTATTATTTAGGTTCATCTCTGAAGGATGAGAAGGAAGGAAGGAAGGAAGGATGTCAGAGTCTCTCCTGGGCATCGTATGTCTGTCTATTCATCCAGGCCTTGCACCCACCCTCGGAGCAGGCGCTGTCCCCACCCAGATGGGCCTGGTCATGACCATTCACACATCACCCTTAGCTTCTTGCTGCCACAGCACGAAGCACAACCGCTTAGCTGGACATTTGAGATGCTTCCACATAGAGTTACAACATAAGTTTCCAGTTTTATTTCCTTTTTTCATTTTGATGTTCATCTTAAAGGTAATTTGTACTTATATAAGTAATATATGAATATATTTTCCTCGTGAGAACTTAAAACAATAGAATAGAGGTAAATTTAAAGTTTTTTGGGGTTTTTTTTTTTGTTTGTTTTTTCCCACTGTCCCCCTTCCCCATCTTGATCTCAGGTGCTTTCCTGGAGGTAATACTACAGTCAGTTTGCTATGAATCCTTCCTTTCACACATGTCTAGAATCTATGATATATGGATATATCTAAAGAGTGTATAAAATGGTCATGCCCGGCTGGTGTGGCTCAGTGGTTGAGTGTCAACCTATGATCAAAGAAGTCACTGGTTCAATTCCCGGTCAGGGCACATGCCCTTGTTGTCAGCTGGATCCCCAGTAGGGGGCGTGCAGGAGGCAGCTAATCTATGTTTCTCTCTCATCCATATTTCTATCTATTTCTCTCCCTCTCTCTCTAAATATCAATTTAAAAATATATAAAAAATAAAAGAGCACAAACAAGGCAGCTTTGCAGGGACCAGAGCTGTGAGGATGGGTGCGAGGCTGGCTGTTCAATGTCTCTGTTGGCTCCAGGCCACCGGCCTGAGGAGGGGATCCTGGGGTGGGAGGGGCCCTGCTGGCTGGATTGGGGGCTCCAGGAGGGCAATGGGTGTGGGTAGACAGGTGTGAGCTGAGACTCTGGCCCTGGGCTGATCCCTTGTTATGTTCCAGCGACAAGTAACTTCTTGCCACTTATTTCTGTGCTCCTTCCCAGCTCTAGGAAGAACTGTTTATTAGGGCTGAGCCCCCACTCAGAGGCTGTCAAAGGTAGAAAAGCCCCTGAAATCACTTCCAGCCCAACCCCTCCACAAACATGCACGGCCTGTTTGTCTCCTATGGCGGCGGCTGTAACATAGGCGCACAGACTCAGGGGCTTGTTAAACAACACAGATTCATCATCTCACAGCTCTGTAGCTAAGAAGTCCAGCGCAGGCCTCGTTGGCCTGCAGTCAAGATGCCAGCAGGGCTGTGTTTCCCTCCAGAGGCTGGTCTGCATTCCTTGGCTCGTGGCCCCTTTTCCATCTTCCAGGTCAGCAGTTGGGTTGAGTCCTTCTCACGTGGCATCACTCTGACCTCCTCACCTGTCTTTTCCACTTTGAAGGGCCCTTGTGATTACACTGGGTCCAGTTCTGTGGGGGTGGAGGCAAGTCCACAAAGTGCTCGAGGAGAACAAGACACTCAACAAGATGCCAAGCTGCTCACCCCAGATGGCACGGAAATCTGAAAACAACGGCCCCCCGGTCTGCTGGCCGAGCCACGCAGCCCTCGTGGAGGGGAGATCTGAGGCGCACAAGTGGAATCAGGGGCTGCCAACCAGCCGACGGGAAAAGGAAAGGCCCCTCCGATTGTTGTGGGGAGAAGAGGAAGACCAAAGGCAATATTATCTTTCACCAGCCACTCCCTGTGGGGGAATGAGCTTTCCACAGAGTACAGCCTCCTTAGCAGGACAGGGAGGAGCTGGCTTGTTCTTCACTGGAAAAGCCTAATTATAATCAGGTATCACATCAGTGAGAACTGGGGTTACCTGAGGTCAATCCGAGCCACACCCATGGCTGTGGCATTGAGTGTCTCTGGCCTGTTTCCGTGTGGGGGACTTTAGATTTAGGCTGCAGAGTGTCCCCAGGTTTGTGAGGAGTCCTGGCTTCTGTGCTGTCGGCTGGGGACATAGACAAAGTTCTGAGCCAGTTCCTGTCCCCAAGGGGCCATGCTCTTCACCGCGTGCACGGGGCTGTCAGTTCAGTGTAAGGGGACAGAGGATTGCCCTCCAGGAGCTCGGCGTCTAGCAGAGAAGCGAGGAAAAGGCCATGGGTGTCAGGGCCCGATGCCAGATTCAAACTGGGAAAGAAATGAGCAGGCTCAGCCGAGAGCCCTGGCCCTCGCAGGTTGGGAGAGGACTTGGGGGAGAGTTTCCCAGATATTAAAAGAACGGCTTAAAATGACCAGAATCAATCTTTCTCCCCTTTTAGCAAAGATGGGCAATACAATGTTTATCCTCTCCCAGTCCTCGGGGACTTTAGGCCTCTTATAGTTCCCCAAAATAACAGCTGATGGCTCCATAAATGCGTGTTCAAGTCCTAGAAGTGTCTCGAGTCCAGCACCAGGCCGCTCCTTCTGGCAAATCCCGGCCTGGCAGCCGCCGCCTCCCGCCTGGGCCTGTGTCCGCCTCTGCCAGCCGGAGGCTTTCGGGAGCCAGTGTGGGAGCAAACTCCCATGACTCACGGCTGGGGAAGCTGTCAGGGTGAGGGGAGGCGGGGGCACACCAGGCCAAGGGAAGGGAGAGAGGGAAGGAGAAGGAAGGGGGAGTGGACAGGAAGAGGGAAAAGGGTCAGAATAGGGAAGAAGGAAGTAAGAGGAGGGAGGGAGGAAGAAAAAATGGGGAATAGTAACAATAGTAAATACTTTCCGAGAACTGACAATTTTCTTCAATTGTATGAAGTCCTGAAAACGCACACTCACCTCCTTAAAACGCACACTCACCACCCTGGCTGGTGTGGCTCAGTTGGGTGAGCACTGTCCCATGCACCAAGAGGTCCCTGGTTCGATTCCTGGGCCAGGCACATGTCTGGTTTCAGGCTAGGTCCCCAGTAGGGGGTGTGCAGGAGGTAGCTGATACATGTTTCTCTCTCTCTCCCTTCCTTTCTCTCTAAAATCAATAAAAATGGGTGGGGAGATTGACAAAATAAAGAGAAAGAGCACTCATGGACATGACAACAGTGTGGTGATTGGGAGGGTTGGGGGAGGAGGGCATAGAGGGGATAAATGGTGATGGAAAAGATAAAATAAAATAAAAATCAATAAAAATATTTTAAAAACTGACAATCACCTTTAACCCTGAAAACAACCCTATGGGGTAGGTTCCTCTATCAGATCCTTTTTTATGGATAAAAAATAAGATGTGAGGCATGGAGATCTTACTCTAAAGACAAACAGGTTGGAAGTGGTGGATTCAGATGTGAAAAAAAGGGGGGGAAAGCTGGCATGGTGGTTGGGATGGAGAAGGCGAGGACAGTGTGAAGGACAGGGATGAGGTCGACTGGTGTGAAAGTGCCAGGGTGTGGGGGACAGAGATCAGGGTCCTGGAAGTTGGAATCTGGCTCATGGGGATTGTCTCTAAGCAGAGGCGAGAGCCCAGCCTACTCCCCCGGGAATTTAAGGGTAGAGGAGGCTCCTGGCTGGGATGGGCTTCCTTGGCAGGTTGTACTGGAGAGTTCTTGGTGACTTGTGAGCCCAAGACAAATACAAGGCCATCGTTAGATATGGATCCTTCCTTCTCTCTCTCTTTTTGTTAATCCTCACCCAAGGATATTTTTTCATTGTTTTTTTTTTTTTTTTCTTTTTTTTCAGAGAGAGTGGAAAGCAGGGGAGAGACAGAAAGAAAGAAACATTATATGACAGAGACACATCAATTGGTTGCCTCCTGCACACACTCCGACCAGGGCCAGGATCGAGCCTGCAACCGAGGCACATGCCCTTGACCGGAATCGAACCTGCAACCCTTCAGTCTGCTGGCCGATACTCTATCCACTGAGCTCAACCAGCTAGAGCGATCCTTTCTTCTTAACAAAAAACATACAGGTGCCACGAATATAATCTTATTTCATCATGCTTGGGGGCAAGGGAATCATAGAAACAAAGAAAGGAAGTTATTGACATAAATACAAATGGCTTCTCTGTGCCTTAGCACCTGTCGGTCACTTGTACATCAGTTATGTCATGTGTGATTCCTGTTTTTGTGATTAAAAAAGGGTTCGGAGAGAAGAAATTCAATTAGTAAGAATCTGGGGTCTGAACTCGGTCTTCTCCAGATCTTTAGCTCTTTGCTGTGCACCACATTCAAACTCATGCTTAGGTTCCCTCCAACGCAATTAATTGTTTTCGAGCCAGCTTCCCAGAATGAAACATTCTGTGGAACAAGACCCCGGCCTATTTATTACCATGAGGAGAAGATGAATGCTAAGATCAGTTTAAAATCATATTGCTTATGTCACATGTCCCCTCAATAATTGTTTATAGAACAGCGTGTTTAAAACATTAAAAAATTGGTTCCCAAAAAAGTAGAGTGTGAGCCTGTCCTCCTAGGAGCGAGTTAATAGAGGCAAACAGTAGTGTTCTTGGAAATCCCTGGGATAAATAATTTTGTACACGCCGTTCCCTTTGCCCCACCTCACCTGGGGCCACACCCTGGTCCCTCTCTGGAATGGATCTCTGCTGAAGCCTTATCTTGTTCTCAGTGGGGCTGCGTTCCCTTCCCCCACTCTACCTCCCACACCCCCACATCCTCTGCTTCTTTCTATGAAATTCTTCTCCATACCCCTTGGAAAGCGAGCCCCACAAGGGTAGGGGCTGGTCTTTCTTCATCGTTGCTGCTCCCAAGCAAGCTGCCTGGCTCGTAGTAGTTGCACAATAAATATTTGCTGGATGAATGTCTGCCTGGGTCGCCAGCTGCAGAACACAGACTGGCTGGCATCGTTAATGTGTGTTCTCTCTTCCCATTACTTGTCTTTTCTATTTATATTCCTAGCACCAACCCTGGCACGCAGAATGGGAGCTCTGTTAATGCTTGTCAAAGGAATCAAGGAGTGAAAGGAATAGTGAAATACTGTTTTACAAAACACAGCTTTCAATAGAAACAGAATTTTTCCACTTTGTGAAATAACATCCCATCTCTGCTTATGTCCATGAGGACAGTGGTGGTGGGACGGCGGGTGGGGGCATAATTTACAATCTCTATACGTGGGCACATTTGTGCGGTGCATCTAATGATCGCAGATTCCTAAGGCTTCTGGCTGAGAGACATCGTAACAATTGAGTGGCGGTAGTAATAATAGTGATGCTTCAATGTTATTGAGCACTTGCTGTAGTCCAGGCACTGTGCCAAGGGTATATTAATTTATTTAATTCCTACAACCAACACTGTGAGGACTAGTTATTTTCCCCATTCAACACGGGGAGGAAACTGAGGCACGAGTTATGTAAGCAGGGCTTTACGATGCCTATGGGTATGTGCAGAGGGACTTCTCTACTGCCCTGGGGGTGAGGGGAAGGGGCAAGACTGTGTGAAGTCCAGGAAGGCTACCAGGCCAGAGCCTGATATATATTAGAGGTCCGGTGCACGGATTCATGCATGGGTGGGGTCCCTCAGCCTGGCCTGCGCCCTCTTGCAATCCAGGACCCCTCAGGGGATGTCGGACTTCCGGGTTTCAACCTGATTCCTGCTTGGCCTGTGGGGATCGGGCCAAAACCTGGCAGTCCGACATCCCCCTGAGGGATGTAGCAGTGCCAAAGCGGCAGCTAAGGGGCTCATCCGCCCTGCTGCGCCTGCCGCTGCAGCTGTCACCCGGTAGCGCTGAAATGGAGGCGGAAGAGGTTCCTGCCACCACAGCTGCGCTCACCAGCTGTGAGCCTGGCTTCTGGCTGAGTGGCACTCCCGCTGTGGGAGTACACTGACAACCAGGGGGCAGCTCCTGCATTGAGTGTCTTCCCCCTGGTGGTCAGTATATGTCATAGCAACCGGTTGACCGGTCATTCTGGTCATTCAGACTTAATGGTCATTTAGGCTTTTATATATATATATATATACTAAAGGCCCAGTGCATGAAATTTGTGCATGGGAGGGAGTGTCCCTCAGCCCGGCCTGTGCCCTCTCACAATCCGGGACCCCTCAGGTAGGGTTCCTAGGCCTGGCCAGCAATCAGGGCCTATTGGGGCTTTCCTTCTTCTGGCTGCTGGCAGCTGGCCCTGCTCCCGCCACTGCCACTGCTTGCCATCTGTGCAGTACTGTCCCCTGCCAACACTCACCTTTCTCTGTGGCTGACAGGCATGGGGTGCAATCGCTTGGTTGGCCTGGGCCTCCCTCTGCAGGGAGATGGCTGGCTGGCCCCGCACACCCACCATGGTGTCACAGACCAGTGGCCTGGGCCTCCCTCTTTGGGGTGATTACAGAGCCACCTTCCCCCCGCTCCCCAGATCGATCACCCCGCCAGCCGGTGTCCTGGGCCTCCCTCTGTGGGGTGATCGATCACAGAGCCCTCCATCGATCGCCCCGCAGAGGGCCTCCATCTGTGGGGTGATTGTGGGATGATGGCAGGGCCCCCTGACCAATCGCATTGCATCTGCCTTGGCTGTCCTGGCACCAGTGCGTGTCATAGCGTGGTCGTCCGGAAGGTCATCCGGACAGTCGTTCTGCTGTTTGGTCATTTGGTCGATTTGGATATTATGCTCTCTCTCTTCTCTCTCTCTCTCTCTCTCTCTCTCTCTCTCTATATATATATATATATATATATATATAGATAGATAGATAGATAGATATGTGTGTGTGTGTGTGTGTGTGTGTGTGTATCACCTATATATGTATGATACCGCCTATATCCAGAGCAGTTATTCTGTTAAATATTTTATATATTGAGATTCTGCAAAAGATTTCTCAGAGGGATGGGGTTTTGTCTAGCTAGGAAAAAGGCTTATAAATTTTTTTTAAAAAATAGATGTTTTAGTTTCACAGATAAGAAGACTAAGATTTCAGGGATGTGAAATTGCAATTGTCATTAGTGGCCAAGCCAGGTCTAAAAATCTCAACTCCAAATAGTCCAGGAATCTATTTCCTGTGCCACAGCACCCAGATGCCCAAGTGTCCCATAAAGACACTTGCATTTGGTACAATCATTGAGCAAGACTGCTTTGTCCAGAACTTTTGTTTCCAGAGGTATGTCCTGAGCAATATGAGTAAACTAAGGTAAACTGAGAAATGTTTGTCTCACAGAGTTGTTAGAGAGGAAAACAGGGAGGAGGATGAGGCAGGTGAGACAAGGCAGAAGTAGAAAGAAAATGCGGGGGATGGAGGGAAGACCCAGGTGTGTGGAGGTGGGGTGAAGGCATAGGCAGGGTCCTGGCCCTGGAATAAAAATGACAGCGGCAATAACAATATCCCTATTTTTTTTAATTGAATTGAATTTTATTTTCCATCACCATTGATCCCCTAATGACACTAATTTTTTTTTTAATGCCTAACATGGGACATGCTTACAAAGCTATATGCTTTAGGCCAGTCAACTCTGTTTCCTTGAAGGGGAAACCGAAGCTTACAGAGCTGGTCAGCAGCCGAGAGAAACTCAACCAAGGCCCGGCTGGCCTCAAAGGACACGCTCTGAACCCTCAGCTACGCTGAGACTTCAAGGCCCCAGAATCCCAGGGGCCCAGACGGTCTTGCAGCGGCATCTCTTGGGACTGGGTCTGGCTAAGGCCTAGGGCCCCTCCCTACTCGGGGACCTGGGGGAAGGTTTGCATTAGATCTCCCTTCACGGCCAGCTGAGCTAGACTAGGCAATGCACTGACCTGGGGACCACACCACCGGTTCCCTGTTAGAGATGAAATGCTGACTCCCGTTGGCCGCGTTTTACTCAGCAACCAAGGAGGAAACCAGGGCCAAAAGTCATCCCAAGGTCATTAGAGCCGTGTTGGAAGCCCTATTTGACAGAGAGGAAAGCTCGGGTCAGAACGGAGGAAACATTTGTGAAGGCGACACACAGCTCAGACGTGGCTGACCTTGGAGTCAACCCCGGGTCTTCTTAGGTGATTTCCTCTTTGCAAGGTCCCCGGACACTGAAGGTACCAGCAGGGCTTAGGTGTCTGGAGGGAAGGAGAAGCGCTCCACCGAGGGGCCCGGACTACAAAGGAAAGCCAGGCCCCGGCTCTGCAGAGGGCACCGCGCCTGGCCCTGCTCCTCTGGGGCTGGGTGGGGGCCCGGAGGAGCTGTGCCCAGAGGTATTTTTGTCTTCTTGCTTCAACCCAGGCAGCTCCACTTGGAATGATTTATGATGATTTGGGTTTGTTTTGTAAACACAGCCCGTACCACGGGAGGGAGTCACATTCCCAGGGTCTTCCTTCACGGGTGGGATCGCTCTAAAATTATCTTTGGCTGCTGCCTCACTGTGAGAGTTCTTCCGTTGTTGAACCTAGAACATGAGCAGGGCCAGAGGCCTCAGGGCTTACCTGGCCCATTTTATAGTTGGTGAAACTGAGGCCCAGAGAGCGGGAGCCAGTGGCCTGAAGCATGCCGCCAGCCAGGCCCACCGCCGGCTAGCATGCCTCACACCCTCAGATATTTCCTCTGTGGTTCTACAGCTCTGAGGAGGGGACTGTGGACATGGCAGATACAGTCTGCGGTTCCATGGAGCTTACAGTCTGTCAGGGGAGATGGATTTTAAACAAACAATTAAAAGCACGTGGAAGGATTAAAGGTTGCTTTCAGGACTTATAACAACGGGCGCCACCTGGCCTGGGGTTGAGTGGTGGCTGCCTTGAGGGCCTGAGGTAGAAGGAGGAGAGTTGGTCCATGGAGAGAAGGAGACAGTTTGTCTGGGCAGAGGGACCAGCCTGGACTCAGGACAGGTAGGGGAATAGGCATGAGGCTCTGAACACTGGCCCATGCGGGAGCTGGGGGGCACGAGGAGTGGGGCAGGAGATCTGGCGGGCCTCATGGGAGTTTAGTGGGGATTCTAAGCACAGCCAGGAGGGTCTGAAGCAGAACAGGGAAGGGATGAGGTTTGGATTGCTTTGTAAGTCTGATTGCTCCGCTGCGTTGAAGGGAATGAGCTGGGGAGCACCTGATATACATAGAGACGGTACCCTGTGTGCAGCGGCCTCCATGCCTCAGCATCCCCCATTAGCATATGCACAGCTGGGATAGGGGATTCCAGCTATGGTTTCTTTTAGGAGTTAAGGACAAAGTTGGTCACGAGACACATGCTCTGTAAAACCCTTGTGGCCTAAACTGGGACAAAAGTCATACAATGGTGTCCTTGCTGGCGTCCAAGGGACATAGTGGACTAGGCAAGGCCTGGAGGAAATGCCTGGATGGAGGAGGGGATGCCAAGGGGCCAGGTACAACCTGGGGGACTTTGTGGCTGGCCTGGCCTAGGTCTTCTGACCTGGATGGGGGCAAAGCTGGGCTTGCCAACCAGCCGCTGGAGAAAGAGGTGAGTGTCTTCCGGTGCCTGTGAGTGCAGGGAGCTCCAGAGCTGTAAAAACTCTGCCCCAAACACTTCTGCGTGCCAAGCAAGCACATCCAAATCTGGAGTTTTCCACCCCTGATTTCTCACACTGGCCCCAATGCTTCCTTTTACAGAGAACTCCACAGTTCACAAGGCTGTTTCACATGCTCTTTCTTTTTCAGTTTCTTTGTCTTTTTCATCTGCCTTCTGCCTGTCTGTCTTTTCCTTTTTTGCCTTAAAGGCAATATGATGCAGTTAAATGCATGGGTTTTAGAAATAAGCAAGTCTGGGTTTGAATCATGGCTTTTCAACTTACCAGTTGAGTCACTTTGAGTAAGCGTCCTCAACTCTTGGATTTTCACTTTCCTCATCTGTAAAATGGGTGTATTAATTTTTTAATCACGAAGTTGTAAGGTTTGAACCAGGCAATATGTGTAATACATGCCCGAACTTGACACATAGTAGGTGCACAATAAGCTCATTCATTTGTTCAGTGTTTCTTTGGTAGCTACTATGGGCCAGGCCCTGGGCTCAGTACTGGGGTCATAATGCTGATCCCCAAAACACTCCTTTCAAGTCTTCAGCAGGGATCAGTGTCCTTGTGTCCCAAATGCACCTTGGGGGGAAAATGGCTCCTCCCAGGAAAGATCTGGAAAGTGGCCCCAGATATGCAGATGGACATAGAGGCTGTTTAAGCAACGCTGTGAAGGGCCCAGGCTCTCATCTTTTGCCATATTTTCCTCTTGCAGTTTCCTTGTTCAATTCTTTTCAAATAATCAATGACATTGTGCCTATATCACATGGCAGGCCCTGAACCAGGTCCTTCCCCAGACACCAAGGTAAGCTGTGGGTACCAGAGGCTAAAACCAACAGTAGTTAGCATATTAATACAAAAAGACCCATTGGGAGGCCAATGAACTTGGATATTCAGCAGGGCTGAAAATCAGCTAATATTGCCCTGCTGTGGGCTCAATGGCTCAAGGCAATTCCCTAACCTGATAATCCTTTTACTGTTTACCAAACTTTACCTTTGATATGCCTGTATGCATTGCTAAAGGGCAAATGTGTATTCAAGTAAATAAAAAACAGATGGTCAGAAGTCGGTGTGCCTCTCCAAGAGAGAGTTCTCCACCTGGCCCCCCAAGCCTTCTAAATTCATATTTATTGTATAGTATTTTCATTTGTGCGTCGGCCCCTCCTTCAGATCCTGAAGCCCACCGCAAAGGTTGCAGCATGTGGGCCTTGGCCAGTCTGATAATGCTGACAGGATGGTGACTGAGAGGGTGATGGGACAAGACCTGCCCCATGAGGAACGTCTGCAGGAGCCAGTCTCTAGCTTGGTAGTAAAAGGCTCAGCTAGTCTCCTAATTCCTGAAGCCTAACATAGGAAAGGGGTCCCAGGTAATTTTTGGGACCCCTGGAGGCAGAACCTGGTAGAAATCACCATCAGGCTACTTGGTCCCATGAAAAGGAAGGGAGCTTTCTGTTCTGTTCGGGTGTCCAGCTGTCTGATAGAGAAGGCCGTCTCACAAACAGCAAGCTCCACCTCTGCAGCACTCAGCCAAACACCCACCCGGTGCTGAAAGGGAATTCCTGCTTTGGGTGGGAGGTTGGATGGGATGACTTCCAGGCTTCCAAGTAGCTGGGAGATGCAAGGCTTCTAAGTTTTCATGGTCAGGCTCGGACCACCTTCCCTTGGACACTTGCCAGCTTCCTCCCTCTGGGGATTGCCCTGCAGCTTACTTCACTCCTTCCTGAACCCAGCCCCGGAACCTCCACCGTCTGGGCAACATACCAACCCCGGTCCAACCGCTGGGGCCTACGCGAGGCAGTTTCCAGTCTGTGCTCTGGCTGGACGATTGAGTTTTGTTCTTGCATCAGCCCCTTTTAGAAATCTTCCCTCTTTAGGTATTTGTGTTTTCTTTCTTAGATTTCTCTTTCACACACATTTCCTGTCATTGAAAGATACACTCACAGATCTGTCACTATACCCTTAAGCCTGATGTTTTGGAAAATCCATCAGCTCTAGAGTCAGGATTCAAATCCCAGTGCTTATTCCTACTTACTCTCCTGGTTGTCCTGGTCAAGCCCCTTGACCTCTGCAAGAGATTCGCATCTTACTATCTGTGAGAGAAGGTAATAGCAACTCCTAGCTCACAGCCATGCTGAGACCACACAGATAATAGCCCTCGAAGAACTTAGAACAAAATTCAGCTGAGTAAATCTGAAGATCTAATTGGCTTTATTTTTATTTTATTTTTTTTTTTTTTTATAATGGGGGAAGGGAAGGGGTGCCGTATTTATTTATTTATTTATTTTTTTTTATATTTTTTATTGATTTTTTACAGAGAGGAAGGGAGAGAGATAGAGAGTTAGAAACATCGATGAGAGAGAAACATCGATCAGCTGCCTCCTGCACATCTCCTACTGAGGATGTGCCCGCAACCCAGGTACATGCCCCTGACCGGAATCGAACCCGGGACCTTTCAGTCCGCAGGCCAACGCTCTATCCACTGAGCCAAACCGGTTTCGGCTAATTGGCTTTATTAAGCAATGTGTGAATATGGCACATTCTATTTAATAGCTAGGAGGGTGCTCCAAGGGGTTGTACAAAATGGAAGGTTTTTATAGACAGGAGGGTGGGGCAAGGGAGTTATTAGCAAAAGAAAAAAAAAGGTTTATTTTTAGGCCAGGTCATCTTTGGGGGGTAGGGCACTGTAGTGGTATCATGTAGATTACCTCACCAGTATCAATCAGAAGACTCCAGACTGATGGATTTATTTATTCATTTTTTAAAAATCCTTACCCGAGGACATGCTTAGAGAGAGGAAGGGAGCGAGAAAGAAAGAGAGAGAGAAACATCAATTGGTTGCCTTCTGTATACCTCCTACCAGGGACACACCTACAACCTAGATATGTGCCCCAACTGGGAATCGAATTGGCAACCTTTCGGTGCATGGGACAATGCTCCAACCAAGTGAGCCACTCCAGCCGGGCCAGCTGGATGAATTTAAAATTCCACTCCTGGGAAAGGCTGAAAGATAGTTCATTAGATTGTTATTGTTTTGGTTGGGTGAACTGGCTTAGCGAAAGTGACTCCATTTTGGCCCAGTTTTTTTTTTCTTCCAACAGTTCACAATCCTTTATTTACTTTCTATGTATTAATTTTAGAACTATTTCTCGCACCTTCTAGAAATCAGAATCATACCGGAATTGAAAATAGTCTAGAAGTTTCATAATCCAATTCAGCCTTTTGCTGTGAAGGAAAGTGAGCCTCAGAGGGTTGAAGCCACTTGCTTATCTAGTGGCAGAGCCAGGAAGAGGATGCAAGGGGTCTTTGCTCTTCTTGACGGATGTCCTTTTACGCATCATAATTTCCCTAATGAGAATTCATTAAGGGTTAGCGTGATTTTCTGGAAGGTTGCTTTAAAAATAACCAATCACAAGCATGTAATTAAGTAAATTAACTCCAAAGCCCTTTCCATGAAATTTGCTATTTAAAGAATTGGAAAGAAAATAAACAAACAAACGAATAAGTAAATAAATAAATAATTAGAGGAAAATGGGATTGTGGACAAAACAGGGCCCACATACTAAACATGGCAGGCTCAGGGGAGGCCAGCATGGCAGGTTCTACAAACTCAGAAACCAACAGTAACCGCATAGGGGTGGTCTGAACATAAAAATTGCTCACTAAGAGGGGGTCACAGCGTAGTCACACCCTAGGCCTGTTGCTTCCTTGGCAAAGGTCAATCTTAACCTTTTGTCTTGTGTCTGACTTTAGTCTTTTTGCATCTAGGATAACATGCCTTTGAGATGTCAGGGGACTCTTCCTTGCTGGCCCCTCAGGGTACAAAAGCAGACACCAGGAGGCAGGCCACAGAACCTCCGTGTGATCTGCTGCCCACATACCATCTCTATGTGCTGGAAATGCTCACTGTCCTGTACCCGCCGATGTAAAGGTGTATGTGTTTCTCTGTTTTACTTTTACTCAGTCTCAGCGATTTCCCCACTTTGCTTTCTCCCGCCCCCTTACTCTACACCAGTGGATTTCATGTAACCCTATTGCGTCTCCTCCTTGGATTCTAATGTACAAAATAAGTGGGAAAACTGCCATTCTCCAGAGCATCTCAATCTGTTGCGGTTTTGCTTCCCAGGAATTGTTATCCGTTTGGCTCAAATAAACTCATAAAAACTCTCTACAGATTTGGATGTTTCTTTCATTGACAGGATTTGATGCTACTTTCTGTTTCTGTGCTTCAGAGGATGCCAGACATTGGCTTCCAGGGGTCCAGCAGCCCCAACCAGCCTTCCATGCCTCTGAGAAGCAAGGGCCAGCCCGAGCGAACTCTGCAGGAATGCCTCCTCTTAACAGCCCTCCTGGATTACTTCTTGGAATACCATTTCCGGGGCCAGTGCTCTCAGGCTGTGTGGTTTAAATCATTTACAGATGTGCTACCAAACTTTTTTCAGGGTGCGAGAAATTTCCTTTTGCTTCAGCTGCACATCACACTGTTGTAATGATGCCTGGTGGGGAGAACTTAGAGCTAAGCGTCTTTGAAGAGTGGGGTCAGCTGAATAATGCAATAACAAGGCATTTCAATGAAGACTTTTCCGGAATAGGTGGGGACTTGGTTTTGGGAATATATAAAGCAGAGACAAGGTCAAGTCAACCTCCAGCTAAGGGGCACTGAGTGAACCCTACCAGTTCTGGCCCCAGGGAGAGACCTTGGTAAATACTAGCCCCTCCCATGCGCATTGCCCACATTACCGATTTCAAGTGTGCTGCCCCAAATTCCAGAACCTGAAAGTGTGCTGTGAACAAAAAGGCCTGAGAGCCATTGTCCTGAGGGTGACAGGGAACAAAGTGTTCCCTGGCGACATAATTATGTGCAATACTGGTTTGCACAAAGTTCAACCGGATTCTTCACTGCAGGATTTCTCAGTGCCTTTAGTGTGCTTATGCATGTGGCCATTCCCCCAGGGCAGGTTTAGAAAGTGGCCTTTATCCATCCTTCTTGGTCACAGAGCCCTGTTTTCCTTTTCAAGAACATACATGGGGGCTGGTGTTCAGAGGAAATGCCTCCAGGAGTATTTCACCTTCTCTCTTTTTGTCTGAGCAAAGTTTAAAGGGTGTTTATACAAAGGGTTAATTCAAAGATTGACCCTTTATCGTCCCTGATACCCAACTCAGCCACTCACCTGGAGGCCTGACTCTACTTAAGGTTCTTTCTGAGCATATCTGAGAGGATTCAAAGGGCAACTCCCTTATGGAGGAGAAGGGACCACTTCTTAATGCAAAGAGGAAAGCTGGTACCTCGTACACTCTTCCTCAGGGTTAGAGCATCTTTGGGGGACTTGCCTCCTTAACCAGATACTCTTGTAAATCTCTTTGCTTATAAGGCTGTTTCCACAGTGTAGCTGCCAAGCTACCCTGTGCAGGATACACTGTGTGTTGCAACTCAGTTCTCTCGCTGTGCACTGTGGAAAGCCTTCATGTCTTGGCCTGAATGCCCCAGCCTGGAGCTAAACCTCCAGTGTGTTATTAGCCTGAGCAAGTTTGGTATGTTTCTCCAGTGTTTTGGACTAATTTTTTCTCATCAGTAAACAAGGGGGTAAGACTAGGTGAAACAAACACTCACGGACATTCAGTAACTCTACCCCAGCTAGAGGCCATGCTTTGGCAATGCAACATAGCGTGTTTGTTGTTGTTGTTGTTTTTGATAGATGTATGCCAATAAATTATAATACAGCATGTTGTCTGCAAGAAGTGCCACAGAGACAGGGAAGAGGAAGGGATATATTCTGTCTGGAAGATCTTTAAGATTCCTTCCAACACTGGCATTTTTTTTTAAAATTTATTGATTTGAGAGAAAGACAGAGAGAGAAACATTGATTTGTTGTTCCATTTACTTATGCATTCATTGGTTGATTCTTGTATGTGCCCTGACCAGGGGTCAAATCTGAAATCTTGGCATATCGGGATGACGTTCTAACCAACTGAGCTACCCAGCCAGGACCTAGTACTGACATTCTTACATACTGTGCCTTCAGGATCTTTTCTTCTTGCTATAGTTGGCCTGGAGCCTTCTGATTATCAAAAGAGCAGACCTTGACTTAGCCCAGCCCAGCAGGGCTATCCTGACCCACTCCCCCAAGAAGGAGCAGATGCTCCTCCTGACCACAAGTCTACCTTAGACATGAAGTATAAACTGTGAGTTTGTCGCTCATCCTCCAGAGCCCGCCTCCAGATATGTGAGGACGAGGATGGGTCCCTGCATGGAGACCGCAGGCTCCTAGCACTTCTCCTGACCCAGAGGCAACAACTGAATCTCCTCACCCAGCTCCTCAACCCTCCAGGTGGGCTGCAGGGAGGGCACACATTCTGCTTTAGCACCTACCCCTCTTCCCTCCTTCTGAGATTTGCCGGCTCACTTCCTCCTTCCCTGTTCTTATTTCTCTCCTCCTCTTTTCGCTCCTTTCCTCCCTTTCCATACTCCAAGTACCATCTGCTGAGAATGATTTCAGAAACAATGCAATTATCAATACTAACGAGTTGCTGGTTCCAGTCTCAGACACACGGTCTGCTGATTCCTAGCCGACCCGGGGTGTGAAGACTTTGGCTCTCAGAGCCTTCAGTCACTACTAGAATACTCTAGAAAGCCGAGACCTTAACAACAACAACAAAAATATCCTATTCCACCAGGGACAAAATACCCGGAAGCAGCATTGTTAGTAGCGGTAGCCACAGGCCACCCACCCTCTGCCCTCCCTCACCTTCACATCCCCAGGGAGGCTCTGGAAAACAAAGAGTTGGGGCCCAGAGAGCCAAGGGTGGGTTGGCACCAGGAAGCCTGGAGACCTGGAATGGGGGGTCAGGAATGGGAGGACCAGCAGGTCTACCAGCTGGGAGCTCCTTGCCATCCCTTCTGAGCTAGTCAGAAATCGGGTCCTCTAATCTCCTCCAGCCTCCAATCCAAGCTCACACTGCCCTACTCCACCCCACCTCCTGCCCACTTGACTGATACGTCTGAGGCCACCCAACATTTTCTTCAAATTTTTAAGAGTGACAACTACCATCGTCCTCCTTCCCTCCCTCCTTCCTTTTCTCCCTCCCTCTGTCCGTCCCTCCCTCCCTCCCTCCCTCCCTTCCTCCCTTCTTTCCTTCCTTCCTCCATCCTTTCCTTTCCCTTCCCTCCCCTCTCCCCTCTCCTTCCTTCATTTCTTCCTTCTTCACTAAATCTATCTGTTTATCTTATATCTTCTCTTGTCTCATCTCTGGACCTTCCTCTTAGGGCAGTGGTCGGCAAACTGCGGCTCGCGAGCCACATGCGGCTCTTTGGCCTCTTGAGTGTGGCTCTTTCTAAGCCTTAGGAGTACTCTAATTAAGTTAATAACAATGTACCTATCTATATAGTTTAAGTTTAAAAAATTTGG
>NW_005871250.1:714668-715917 GCF_000147115.1 Myotis lucifugus
CGACTGAAAGGTTCCTGGTTTCGATTCCGGTCAAGGGCATGTACCTGGTTGTGGGCACATCCCCAGTAGGAGATGTGCAGGAGGCAGCTAATCGATGTTTCTCTCTCATCGATATTTCTAACTCTCTATCTCTCTCCCTTCCTCCCTGTAAGAAATCAATAAAATATATTTTAAAAAAATCATAATGCTAACTTAAAAATATTAAAAAAAATTTGGCATTCAAAAGAAATTTCAATTGTTGTACTGTTGATATTTGGCTCTGTTGACTAACGAGTTTGCTGACCACTGCCTTAGGGCTTCTGCAACATCCCAAATTTCTTCTTTTCTCTGGCTCCTTCTCCATTTGACATACAGGGGAAGAAATGACTCACCTGCTGACCCCACTTTTCACCACACTGCTTTGTTAATCTCCACGCCACCACTCTGCCAAACCTGCTTTTTTTGGGTAACCGATGACCTCCCAATAGCCTCTTTTCCTTTTTTATCCTATTCAACTGCTTTGGGGCATCAATATTTAATAAAATTTGTACTATGAAAATGATACCCCCAAATAATACCTCTCATTATAGAGTAGAAAGTGAAACATCACCAACCCCACCCCCATGCCATTCCCCAGAGACAGCCACTATAAATAATTTCGAAAAGATTCCTCTATACTGCTGCTCATGAATTTACAAATTTGGATCATTTCAACAGACCCTTCTGCAGTTGACATTTTCATTTAACACTATGGTGCAGTTGTCTTTCCTTTAAGTATGTCTAGATAGGCATCATTTAGAAAATATCCAAATGGTGTTCCATTATGTGGCTACAGCATAATTCACTTAGCAAATCTTCTGTGGATGGACACTGAGGTGGTTTCTACTTATTTATTGGCTTGTTGATTTATTGGTATACTAGAGGCCCGGTGCACGGAATTTGTGCGGGGGGGGGGGGGGGGGGGGGGGGGTGTTCCTTATCCTGGGCTGCACCCCCTCCAAACTGGGAATCCCCTCACAAAGGGGGAATGCTGGGTCCCAAATGCTCCCCTACCTGCCTGCCTTATTGCCCCTAAACGCTTTTTCCTGCCAGCCTGATCACCCCCCAAATGCTCCCCTGCCAGCCTGATTGGAACCTAAATGCTCCCCTGCCAGCCCAATTTCCCCCAACTGCCCTCCCCTGGAGGGCTGGGCGCCCCCCACTGCCCTCCCCTGCCAAACATCTTGTGACGACGTGGAGGCGGCCATCTTTGTGATGACATGGGGGGGGG
>NW_005871250.1:716240-717016 GCF_000147115.1 Myotis lucifugus
TACCTGCCTGCCTTATTGCCCTACCTACTTTTGCCTGCCAGCCCTGATCCCCCCCTAACCTGCTCCCCTGCCAGCCTGATTGACACCTAACTGCTCCCCTGCCAGCCCAATCTCCCCCAACTGCCCTCCCTGCAGGCCCTGGTCGCCCCCAACTGCCCTCCCCTGCCAACCATCTTGTGACGACGTGGAGGCGGCCATCTTGTGATGACATGGGGGTGGCCATCTTGGGATGCGAGGGCATGATGGTCAATTTGCACATTACCTCTTTTATCATATAGGATTCTCTCATGCATGCATTCATTCCCATTTCAAACAATACTGCAATGAACTCCTTGTACATCTGTCTTTACAAAGTTGTGCTTGAAGTACTGGACACGGCTCAACACTCTCTTCTTGAGAGCTTGTTTGGAGGTTCTAGCAGGGGAGCGCAGCTACTTGTATACCCTTGACTGAAGACCGAAGACCGGTCCTCTCCTCTGGGGAGAAGGTCATCCTCTTCGACCAAGCATGCAGCTTCGGGAGGACGCACATGGATTGGTGCAGTAGGAGGGGGGTACCCGCCTAGCTAGCCAGATCAGCCAAATCAACCCTGGTGATCAATGGGGGTGACAGATGTCGCAGCCAGATCACCCTCACATCCTCTTTCTTGATACTTCATGCTTCTTGGTTCTCTTGCCATAGCAAACCTCTCTTTCCCCTGAGCACACGTTATGTGTTCACCTCCTCTTGTTTCTGACCACAGTCTCTCCTCCTGAGATAAACACTCCCACTGCCGA
>NW_005871250.1:717116-718287 GCF_000147115.1 Myotis lucifugus
GTTAAATGGAGGGAGGATCCGGGACTCCACCTCAGGCCTCTCTCTATTGTATAATCCGCGAACTTACACAGCCACCACCTTACTGCGCCTTTGCCTCTGGTGCTCACAGTACCTCGCACATGTGCTAGCAAATTGAATCGTGGAATTTATCGATTGTCCTTCCACTCGCCTGGGAGCTCCCCGAGGGCAGACCCTCTGTCACCTCTTTCCGCATTTCCTATGCTGAGTACAGGACCCATCATGTCAGAGGCGCTGGCATGGATTTGAATGAATAAACTCGTGTTTGTTAAATGAAGAATCCCAGCCCTCCCAGAACCAGGTCAAGAGCCAAAGTTCAGCACTCGCAAACACAGGCTGAGCTTGAAGTTCATATCCTGCTAATTCAGGAACAGAAAATACCCTCTTCCCAGGGCCTAATTAACTAAATTATAGGAAGCTTTTGGGATTGGCAGGAAGTAGAACATAATTTAAAAAATAGGCTCTGAGGTCAGACGGCCCATGTTCTGGTTCCAGCTCTGCCACTTATTAGGCAAGTTCTTCAACTTCCATAATCCTCAGTTACCCAACGAGTAAAATGGAGCAAATGACAGTTACTTGCTAATTGGGTTACCATGAGGATTAAATGGGGAAGTGAATAAGAAATGCTTAGCAGAGTGCTTGCACACAGAAGGCACTCAAAATGTTAGTTGCACTATGGCAGGGGTCCTCAAACTATGGCCCGCGGGCCACATGCAAATACAAATATTGTATTTGTTCCCGTTTTGTTTTTTTACTTCAAAATAAGATATGTGCAGTGTGCATAGGAATTTGTTCATAGTTTTTTTTTTAAACTATAGTCCGGCCCTCCAACGGTCTGAGGGACAGTGAACTGGTCCCCTGTTTAAAAAGTTTGAGGACCCCTGCACTATCGTCATTAGGACCAGTTTTAGCTCCTCAAAGAGAAATAGACCAAGCATTTAAACTTTCAATTTTCACAAAAATTCTCTTTCTTGACCTTACTTGTAAAAGAAACATTTTGTTGTTGTTAATCCTCATCCGAGGATATTTTTCCATTGATTTTTAGAGAAAGTGGAAGGGAGGGGGAGAGACACAGAGAGAGAAACATCGATGTGAGAGAGACACCTCAATTGGTTGCCTCCCGCAGGCGCCTCAACCAAGGCCTTGGATCAAG
>NW_005871250.1:718387-722763 GCF_000147115.1 Myotis lucifugus
TTCATTGTTTTATTTGTGTTTTGTTTTGTCTTTCCAAGTACTCTCTTTGGGAAGGACCCTACCCCTGGCAACTGAAATGAAAACAAATGAGGAAGTCCCCCAACCCAGAATTCAAATCCCAACAACAGCAAATGCCTCCGGACTAGCTGTCTAGACTTCATTTATAGGTTATTCGATTCTGGAACTACATGTTCCCAGAGAAGCATGCCTGCTGTTTAGTTATCTAAAGAGGAGGAAATTCCTTAGTAATGCCACTCAGCTCTGAAACTTGGGATTGTCTTCCCTTGCATCTAACTTACACGTCTCCTCTTGCAAATCGAGGTGTCCCTTCTCCGGGTGACACATCTGCTTGGGAAACCCAGCTCCGGGGATGCAGGGAGACATGAAGGGGGAAGGGCTCACTTCTCTGGTGAGTGTCTGCAGTAGGTGTGGCTTCAGGTTATGCAAACACCTGGCTGCGTGCCCTGAGATACCTGGCCGTCGGGGGATAGGTCTCCTGCACCGCCACGTGCTCCAAGCTCAGTCACTCGGGGCTGCTGGGTGCTCCTCCTTGCTCCTTGCTGCCCTGGTGCCCGTGGCTCCTTGTCAGATGCTCTGTCACCTGCACTGCTCAGGCCCTGCATTCAGGTCAAAGGAGGTTGTGGACCAAATAGCCAAAACTCTCACCTTGAGCCCACCGTGTGACCTTGGGCAGCCCCTCCTTTCTGCCTCGGTTCCCTGAACCGACAGGTAAAGCGTTCTCTCTGCGAGTTTCTGAGCTGCCATCCCAGAACCCGTTGCCCAGCCAGGCCCGTGACCCAGTTGCGAAGGGCAGTGAGAATAGAGCCGTTGTTTGGAATTCATGGGTGGGGTGGGTGGGGCACCTCCCAATAATACACTTCACTGGGGATTGGAGCAACCTGTTTGTCCGAACCTTTGGTGCAGCTGCACGAGGCCTGCCACTCCTTTGGCGATGCTGCAGGGACGTATGGAATGTGCTTATCTGAGACCATCAGGCTCATAAGCCTGACACTTCACCTCCCACACCATCCCGGGACCAAAGGGAGATAAAACTTGCCCAAGGGGCGGAGCCCAGAGGATCCTTGATCAAATCCGATTTCAGCCATTTCGCTCAGGAGCTCCTGGCCCAGGGTGCACCTCCTCTGCCTTTTCAAAAGGCTGGTTAATACCCTTTTCTCCCTGAGTGATTTTGCCTCTAGACTAGAGGAACTGTGGGAGGGCCCGTGGGGATTTGGAAAGCTTAGTGCTGAGCTAATTCTGTGCCCTAATGGTTTTGAAAGCCGGTCCTGTAATTAGGGACTTGGTGGCAGGGAGTCTGGCGCTGGAGGCCAGGAGACTGGGTTCCAGCCCCGGCTTTGCCACTACCTGGCTGTGTAGTCTTTTTTTTTTTTTTTTTAAATCCTCATCAGAGGATACTTTTTTCCATTGATTTTTTTTTTTTTTTTAAGAGAGAATGGAGGGAAAGGAGGTAGCGGGGGGTGGAGGGGAGAAACATAGATAGAGACACATCAATTGATGATAGACCAGGGCCAGGGATCAAGCCTGCAACTGCGGTACGTGCCCTTGGTCAGGAATTGAAACCATGACCCTTGGGTCCTTGGGCTGACACTCTAACCATTGAGCAACCCGGCCAGGGCTGGCTGTATAGTCTTGAGCGAGTTGCTTCCCCTCTGTGGGCCCTGAAGACAGAAATGTTTCATCTTGGGTGTAGACTGGGGCCAGATCTTCCCCCCATTTTTTTGCTAGTCCATTTCTTCCCTCTTGTAGAGACATATGTTTTGGTTGGAGGCTTAAGTCCCATTCCAAGCTCCTCCTCTTTGAAGGCATCCAAGAAAGCGAGTGACGTGGGCGTTTCCGGCTTGGAAGGGGCTTGAGGAGCACCCCCAGCTGTTTCTGGAAGGCCTCTTACTCCAGGTGTCTGGTGGGAGGGGCTTGGTGTGTTTGGGCACCAGCATTTCATAAAGGTAAAGAGCCCCGGCTTCAGACTTAGCCAGTCTTTCATACCCTAACCTTGCCAATTATTTCAGCCCATGATTCAGCGAATTTTTAAAGTGCCTATTTTGTGCCAGGCACTGTGCTAAACGAAGCTGTTTTGCATACATTACTGCTTTTCATCCTCACAACCCTATAAAGCAGGGACTGACTGTATCCCCATTTTGCAGATGAGGAAACTGACACTCTGAGAGGCAGTGTGACTCACCCAAGGCCACACGCCTAGCAAGTGGCAAACCTGGGGCTTGAGTCCAGGTCTACGGACTCCAAAGCCCTGGTTCTCAGCCACCACACTCTGCTGTCTTCCAAACCTCCTTTTGTTTAATCCTCACTTGCTTTATTTCCAAGCGTCCACTCCAGTGCTTCTGAAAAGCCCCTGGCAGGGCCACTCCATGGATTAACAAGCGTGTCCACTTCTGAAGGAGGATGGAGACGACAGACCCTGGACGGGGGCGTGGGAAAAGCCCTGTAGTCTGTCCCGCCCCAAGGACTCAGCTTCTAGAACCGCCTGACCCTCATCAGCACATCTGATCCCCTCTGAACTCTACCAGCTGCTTTCCTCGCACGGCTGTTCATGGAAGGACCAATTGAGGGCATGGCTATGTTAGGACTGTATGAATTAAAGAGTGATGAAAGCAGCCTCATAATTTATTATCTGGGACCTATTTCACTGTTTGTGTCACTCAACAACCTGGGCCGGAAATTGCACGTTGCCCTCATGAATCTTGAGATACCTCATGTAATGGTGCAAACCTTGGGGTCCTGTGACGAACGGGTAGGCGGTGGGTTTTGCTCTCAAACGCCCGACACTCCTCTCTGCCTGACTCATTCAGAACCGCCATATTCGGGATGCGTGGCGTTAGGACGGTTGGCACGGTGACATGTGGTTGGCCCACAAGGCTGGAATGTGACATTCCTGAACAGATTCAGGCATGAGAAGAGAGAAGAAGAGAACACAACATCTGTAAACAGCCTGGGACTTAGGAGAGGCTTGGGAAGTCTGTGGAGGTGGAGCTGCCCGTCCTTCACGGGGTCTGATCGTCCCTCGGGAAGCACGCAGAGCCCCTCACCCCGGGGGTGCACCCTGGGACCCCTGATTCCAGTCGGGTTGGGCAGGGGAGTCACTTGCTGATGTAACCACTCAGCCCTCCAAGGACTGAGAGGAGACGAACCCCGAAGGTGCCGTCTGCAGGGGACAGAGGAGCGCTGTGCCAGCATCACGAGTTTTCCATCTGTGCATTCACCTCTCTCCTTTCGCCCAGTTGTGCTCAGGGTACCTGGGAAGAGGGTTCTATTCCTTTTGAGACTTTGTGTTTAGGGGGACCCCAGGGGGAGGGAGAGAAGTGGACCCACCGGTCCAGTGTCCAGGCTTGGGGCAGGAGTGTTTCTTCACGTCGACAGAGCACAGAGGCTGCCAGGGATCAAGCCGAGAGAGTTCAGGGGGACCTGCCTGCGTGCCGTGGGGCAGGGCCTGCGGGCATGGGGGGCTCAGCTCTCACAGAGGTCTCCTCGCCAGCGCTGACCCCGCCCCCATCGTGGGAACCGCAGTGTGGGGCCATGGCATCCCTCCTGCCTAACAGGGAGCAGTTAAAAGGCGGTCGGAGGGCCCCTGCTTAGGGTGGCACCAGAGAAGTAGCCATAGTCGTGGAAGTGAGGAAGGCGAGTGGCAGGAGGATGCCCACAGAAATGGCCGTGGAGGGAAGGGCCTGCAGGGCAAGCGGGAGATCTGGGCGGCAGCCCCAGACCTGCTCTGCTTCAGCGTGAACTTGGCTAAGTCGCTTGCCCTCGCTGGGACTACATTTTATGAGAGGGTTAGGCAGTGATCTCAGAGGTCTCTTCCAACTAGGCTGACCAACCGTCCCAGCTGCCGGGGACTGTCCTGGTTTTACTACTGAACATTTCATGTCTAGGTATCCCTGCTCCCAACTAAAATTTCTGCATATATATATTTTATTTCAGAGAGGAAGGGAGAGGGAGAGAGAGATAGAAACATCAATGATGAGAGAGGACCATTAACTGGCTGCCCCCTACTGGGGATTGAGCCTGCAACCCCGGCAAATGCACTGTC
Source organism: Myotis lucifugus (assembly GCF_000147115.1). Classification (NCBI taxonomy): domain Eukaryota; kingdom Metazoa; phylum Chordata; class Mammalia; order Chiroptera; family Vespertilionidae; genus Myotis; species Myotis lucifugus. The sequence continues at coordinate 722,448 of NW_005871250.1, forward strand.
CGGGAATCGAACCGTGACTTCCTGGTTCGTAGGTTGACACTCAACCACTGAGCCACGCTCGGCAGTTGGGCTAAAATTTCTGCTTCTTTTGTTCTTGTCACTTCCCTCTGAGGCAGTGGTTCTCAACCTTGGCTGCACATTAGAATCACCTGGGAATCTTTTTTAAATCCTGATTTCTGGGCCTCATCCTCCGGAAATTCTGTTTCTTTGTTACTAAGGTTGTGGCCCCCCTCCATAACAAAGAAATAGATTTCCGGAGGATGAGGACAGAAAATTAGGATTTTAAAAAAGATCCGAGGAGAGTCATATGTGCAGC